>NC_135214.1:6554542-6612042 GCF_052324685.1 Brachyhypopomus gauderio
CACAGAACCAACACGTGGGCTCTCCCTCCCCACGCAGTAGGACATCACGAAGAAATCCAGCCAAATTCATACTGAATAACATACGTCTTTACAGTACGTACTTTAAATTCATACTGAATAACATACGTCTTTACAGTACATACTTTAAATCTGCCCTTGAAAATAGCCTCTGACAAAGTGCTAAATCTAGTGCCATGGATTTTTTGCTCAATGGGACTTACTGGTATTACTGTGCATTTATTGCACAAATACCAGCACAGCATAGAACATTTTTCATGTATATTGTTACAAGGAACAGCCAATTTTATGTATTTTGTAGTTAAATAATGATTGTATTATTACAGACCCAATAAATAATAATTAAGCCCCAAAATCTGAATATGCTCTTGCGCATTCACTTAGTGAACTGGGACAGTCACACTGTTTTCTGCATTATGTCCTGAAAAGATGCCCATAGCCTTTAATGCAGATGTATTCATTTGCTGTGTAACATCAACATTTGTTCATTTGGTACAGCGGAGTCAAGACTCTAAACACACACATGTGTGTACATGTGCGCGCACGCACGCACACACACATACACACACACACACACACACACACACACACACACACACACACACACACACACACACACACAGGTGCAGCTGCAGAGTAAAAGTCCAAAATGCACATGCTGAATCACAGTGAAGCCGTAACAGACGAGTTAAACCTTTGAATCCTAACAGTACATAGTAGTTTATCACCAGCTCTCTAGACATGTGGCACACAGGATGACATTTCAACTAATCTGAACTCTCAGTATCTTTTCCTGTATGAAAAAAATGACTCACATTTGTTGTTGTTACTAACATTGCGTGCGTGCGGAGAGAAGGGAGGGAAAGAGGGAGAGACAGAGACTCCTGAGTTCATCTGAAAGACTGAATCACTCACTCATTCATGCAGGTGCTGTCCTCTCTGGCCCATATAATTCTGGAGGATGTAGTGATTCTCCACCCTTCGTCACATTCGTCTTCCTCCTGCCAGTTTTTGATTCACGTGTAAATTCATCTCCCATTCATTCATTCATTAACCACCGAGTACGCAAAAGTCCTGCAGCATCCTGGTGTCTACGGACAGGTCCAAACGGGAGCGCAGCCCTGGGACGCCCTGGTAAACATGATGTAACGCTGAGATGTACAGGTAACAATGGCGTAGAGCGAAGATGCCCTGCAGTGACAAAGGAGAGGAAGTGTCTCAGTTTGAATATTTAAATTTGAATATTTCGAACTTCATCTAACCAACGACATGCCTGGCCACAAACCAAAACTGAAAACACCAACGCGTCTCTCGTCTCTGCTTCAACCGGAAAACGGTTCAACTGACAACGGTTCAACTGAAAGTCTCCAGCTTTTACAAGGTCTCAGTAGTCATTAAAGACAAATCACTTTCCAACCTTGTGCTTCTTAAATTAAGAAAGCAATCACACTGAAGGGCAAGTTTTTAATGTTTTAAGTTTTATAAAAACCCTGTTTAAAACTTATTTCATGTGTGTATTTCATAATTAATGTTTAATTTAAGACAACAATAAAAAAACTGATGTCATACTTTGCTTACTTACACTTTGTTACTTACTCTTTACCGTTTAAAAGAAAAATCAAGAGTAATCGCGCTTACCTGGAACGCGCAAAGCAGCTCGCGACGTTTTCCTTCTCCCCAAAGAGCGCGAGGCATATTTCTGCGAGTCGTGCCTTTATTTGCACGTAATTGTACGTACGCGTTCTAGTTCGACGTACAGCATTGCAAAGACCATCAACAAGTCGCGCAGTACTGTTGCACTATCGGTGAATCCTGGATGGCACGCGATGGGCGGAGGCATGTTATGCCCTACCCTGAAAGACGTGGTACCGATTCTCGGTGTAACGCAAAACAGTATGACTGTGGCAAGTGAGTTTGAGCTAAAGAGGATAAGGAAAGTGCGAGTCATTGAAATTCACGAGCAATAAATCAGCTGGAATGCGCGTGAGACGCTGAGGCGCGGTGATGATCTCCTCCTGTGTATTAAGTCCATCTGGTCATTTGAAGCGGTACTCATGCGGATTCACGCACGTTCCTGCCGTGTCAGAACCGTTAACGCGCGATCAGCGCATCTGTTTCGAAGCACAAAAAATGTCGCTTTGACCTTTTCTATGTGGTTGATAAAATACAGAACACATGCATGGGCTAAAGAGGATATAACGGAATAATAACGGAATAGGATAAGATAGCCACCCGCATGCACGAGTGGTTGGACGGTCTTCACATGTCGTAAGGGAAGTTGTTGTACATTATTTTTTTCCACCAATATCTCACATGAAAAAAGACAAGCAATTAAAAGAATCCTGATAAAAGACAGTAGGGGAATGCAGGAGTAAATTTGCACATCATTTTTGAGACACGATCATTGAGGACCCGATCTCTTGTGAGGCTCGTGAGCTGAAATGTCACCTGACACCCCCCAGCTAAGGTGTGCAGCACCACAGAACCCGGACCCGGCGCGCAGCACATTCTTCAACGGTCACTTTTGTCTTGTTTGCCTGGACACTGTATCTGTCATTCACTATCAATGTCTAAATCCATTGACTAATATTGCAATTAAGCAAACCACACTGGCATACAGTCACTTCTACTCACACTGAAAAAAATAAAGCATGGCTCAATGTAATAAAATTGAATTAATCAATCACACGAATTTTTTTTCATTGACTCAATCTAAAACCTAAATTCATTTAGTCATGAATTAAGTTTTTTGGATTGAGTCAATGAAAAAAATTCGTGTGATTGATTAATTCAATTTTATTACATTGAGCCAATGCTTTATTTTTTCAGTGCATTTGTAATTCGAAAGTGAGCATAAAGACAAGTTTGAACTTATAAAGGGCTAATATAACAGAACTAGTCTAGTCGCGAGGCAGTGAGTTCTGAAGCCCTGTTTGTACACATGTGCTGCTTGTCTTAGAATTTCCCCTCTGTCACAGTTTCACACCTCAGGAGTTGTTTGTGACCCTGCTGAATACTGAACAGAGAGACAGGACCACACCTCGGGAGACAAGGAATTGTACACTAAAATGAGATCTGTTGTCAGAGATGAACTGATAAAGAGCAAGACTTTCTTCAGAGAAGTAGTGAGACATGAGTGAAGATGATTTGAATACAAAGTGATTTTCCAGGAAGATACATCCACACTAGAGGGAGTGCATCAAGTCAGTGTTATAGAGTTTAATGGAGCATGATGCTTCCTTATGTGTATTTGCTAATGTGACGTCAGATATTCTGAGTTATGGTGTTATTACATCTCCTACACAGGAGGGTGCAGAAGTGGAATACATGCATTCAGCACTGTAATAAATCAACAGGCCATCATAAAGTAGTGATAAAAAAAATCAATAACAATGTTCATGCCCTCTCAGTGTGCCCCCCCCCCCCACACACACACACACTCACATGCAGACACACAGATACAGACACACAGAGCCACCCACACCCCCGTACCAGAGAGAAAGATTTAAGGGAGCATTACAAAGCCGCCTACCACATACAGCCAAAGCACCTTCACACATCTCCCGCTAATACATATTTAATGTGACAGCCAAATGCACCCACAAATAAACACAGACATATAGGCCTAAATGTTTGTACAGAGGGGAAGACGCAGAAGACATTAGAGGAGGTATTTTACTGGCAAAGTACAAATATGTCAGAAATAGTTGAGAGACGAGGCGAGACGGCAGACACGAGGGAGTGTGTTTTCACGTGGAGGAAGTGTTTGCTGGAGCTTGCTTGGTTACAGCTCCTGGTGATGCCTGACCTGGGGGATCAGGGCTGCTCCCTTGGCAAGCCTGTTAACACATGATATTCTGCACCCTCAACCTCATAGGGACCGTCTACCTCACCTCAACACCCCAGAGACAGGCTTGGATCCTCCACTGGTATCCATGGTGACCCACTGGGACCTTAGATTCCTCTAGGTAACCAGTCAGGTGATGCTTTGGAGAGGAAGACATAGATAAAGAGACAAGTGGGCATCTTCAATAAGGCGTTTATTGAATCGCTGTAGACTGTGATACTTTACCCAGAATGAGGTGGAATGTGTCTGACAAGACCGTCAGACAGGTAAATCACATGAGACGTGCAGGTAAAGGCTCTTCTAAAACACCAACTCACTGCACTCGCCTCCCATGTTGAAGTTCATTTGTCTTTGTTGTATTTTAAAAATGTGAGCTGTATCATCAGAAGCCTTACAGTAATTGATCAATTCTTCTGGGTATTTGACAAATTCCTGAATTTTGATTTTGCTTTGTTGTCAGCAGCAGATACAGCTAAAGAGCTTAATTGAATTAAAATGTTATGCCTACACGTGTGAAGGCACAGAATATAATAGCAGGTTGAATAGCACCACCATGCGGACAATAGAAGAAGTGGTCAAACATCGGAAAAAACAAAATAAGCGTATAGATTTTTTTTTTGCAGTGGGCGGAGTAAAGAAGATAAGATATATGCTGACAGATATATATCTAGATGTATATCTACATGACATACTACACATGTTTATGATGTAGAATTAATAGGTCTCAGTGCGCCATTCACTATCATGGAACAATGATTGCATTGCCTATCACGCAGAAGGGACTACAGCTGTAAAACAATGTATACCGATACAGCCAACATGCATATCTGTCTCCGAAGGCGAGTGTTGAGACTAGGCTGTTCGTGATAGTGATGTCATGTGCCGGAAGGTGAAGCGGTAGACGAGGCAGGTTGCGCGCGCTGGATTCCAGTGGCGTCTGACGGAGGTCGCGTTAAAGAACCGAGAGGTGCAATTAGACCGCCGAGGAGCGGAAGAGCGCGGCGTGTTCACACTGATGGCCACAGTGAAAATGGTCCTTTATTCAACGGCTGAGTTGATAACCACTGCTTAATACCGTGTTTCGGTAAAACACGGCTGCTGGGAAACGCGAGACCATGAATCCGGCCGAACAAACGGTTACATGGCTTATTACGCTCGGCGTGTTGGAGTCGCCGAAAAAGACCATTTCAGACCCCGACGGATTTCTGCAGTCCTCGCTAAAGGATGGGGTCGTCCTATGCAGGTTACTGGAACGCTTGCGTCCGGGTACTACTGATAAAGTAAGCACATTTCTTTCCGCTGTTGCACGTTTTTTTTTCTTTTTGCACGATAATATTGTAATGTTTATGCAACATTACGCGTCCATCGCACACTTGGCTCGTGTGGCCTATGTAATAGAGCCGTTATAGGTCACAACAGCGGTCCGTCTCTCGCGCAGTCGGTCCGCAAATCAGCAGTCAACAGCTGTTACGCATAATGAGCGCAAAGAATGGCGTGTATAACACAAGCCACAGAAGTCGCAGCGCAAATTGTCAGTCGAAATGTATTCTATGGGCCTATGTGATCATTCTTAGATTCATGTTATTGGGTAGAAAGCTACGCTGGCCTATGTGTATTGGCGTTCAGCTAGGCCAGCTGTAAAATACATCATGTGACGTTATGGAAGGACGAATGCTTGAAAATTCTACTGGGGATAAAGCCCGCATCTGTTGCGGATAATAACCATGCATGCCACTTGAGAATAGCTTACCATTGACTGTAAAATAAATAGAAAGATAATGTGTTTAAGATTCTATAATCAGCGAATAGCGCGCTGCAACTTAAGCTATTAAAAGCCGGTTCTCCGATTTCAAATCTGTTTTGTGGGGGTTTCAACTGCACTAAATCGACGTGACATCTTAATTGTGCGTACTGCTGTGATGTGCTCCAGTATCTAATCACACGGATAGACTGAGGGCGACATTCCCATACAATGCAATTGATATCACATAAAAACGTCATTAGGAATGTAAGTCATTTTGTTGTCCCATGTATGTGTTAAAACAACAAATTTTAAATCATTAACTGCAGAAACACAACTTGATGACACGTGTAGTTTTTTATTCATATCAAATAATGCAGTTACAGGCTTTTTGTACAATGATACAGAGTGACTTTATACTACAGTAAGTTCCTACATTTCATTTTGAGTAAGAAAAGAGACCCACAACGTGTTGTTTATAGTATATTTGTAGTATATTTATAGTATACCAGGAATGCCACTTTAGAATAAACTTTTGTTGAAAGATGCCGAACTTGTGGTTTGATTTGATGCAACCATAATAAATATGAGCCTATTTTTCTTAAATTCACAGACAGACCTCTAGAAACAAAGGTTTATGCGCATCCTGAGGGTCTGATGTGCCCTGTGTGAATACCCCAAGCCCTTTAGTGGAAGTGGATCATCTTCCGTAGGCTAAGAGCTCGCTAGTTTACTACATGCATGAGCTTTGTCAAATAAGCAGATTAACTTTGTTGGTCAAAGATAGACAGAAAAATGATAGCAAAAAAAAAAAAAACAGCAAAAAGAAACAGCCAGATAGCTAGCTCTTTAAAGACAAACAAGACTGTTGTTTCTTAACTCTAGTTAATCAGGCAAGTTATTTTTAGATGGAACTTATATTTTGACAGCATATATTACTCAGGAACAATACGTCGCAAGTGTAGTATGGCAGGCTACTAATGTTGCTGCATAAAATGCTTCACAATGTCATTTATAACGAGCAAACCGTCTGACAATGTAGCTTCCCATCCCACAACAAATTTAGATTTCCGTGTACAATAAGTAGTATTTATTTATTTTATTTGCATGTTAAATTTCAAAAGATTAATCTAAATGAACCGTATTACGTTTACCAGCGTAAAAAGCGTAAAAAGCGTTGTTTTGGAACATGGCTGAACTTTACCTTAATGTGAAGAATGGGCTTTCATTCCTAAATACCGACATGTGTGTAGGTTATTTAAAGATACACCAGTTATGAACAACAGAATTATTAGGCTATGTTTAAACGCGGCATTCTTTAAACCTTTAAATGAGCAATATAAAACCTTCCTCCACAAACCATCATTTATCAACAGTAAAGCAACCTCTATTGTTCTGCGTCGTTATCTGTACGCTTTTGTATAAAAGACTCATTCGGTTAAATCAAGGATACAAGTGTACATTAATACCCTAAACACAATGTTTCTGCATAGATCATAATCCGACGACAACACTTCGGAGGGAAGCTGCTTAATCAGACAAAATGTGTATTTTATTTTGCCCGCCAGACAACACCGCACACATCTTCTGACTTCACAGCTCCCAACACCGTCACTTCCTCCCCCATCCTCACTGCCCAGAGTGGGATTAGTTCGTATCGCTGGACGTGTTTCCCCGGCTCACCTCTGGATACTCCTGCGGAATATTTAAACCCGTTACACTCAGGCAGATTTCGAAAAAAGCAGAAAGAGAGAGAAAGAGAAAACGCAATTCGGGATTAATTCCCCTGAGGTTTTATTTTTCTCAGGTTTTCCAGGACCCCAAAACCGACTGCGAGTGCCTAAGCAACATAAAGGAGTTTCTTAGAGGCTGTGTGGCGTTCCGTGTCGAGGTAAGTTGTTTTTCTGTTACACCAGGGACGCAGTGCCAGTGGTGCGACTTGAAGTATCAGATATACCGATGCAACGTAAAACAGCGTTTCAAGTGCACAACAGTGTACAAAGGAGCCTGACCGTTGGACCCACATCCATGGACTGAGCTAGGGAATATGTATGAAATGCCTTGTCCCTACGCAAGTAACCCCGATACAAAATGCGACCGCAACAGTGAAACCTGTGCAAACTGAGCAACAGCTGGCTACAACGTAGTAAATTGTTCTTGAGTTTTGTAAGGCTTCTTTTGTAAGAACTTGTACACAACTTTATTTTTATCCGAAGACGTATGTGGTGATTTGTCTATTTGGTTCAGCTGCAACATGACTTGTGAACATGTATATCATCACCTGTGTGGACAGACAAGCAGCGATACAGTAATGTTTGGTTCACGTGCATGGGGTTTGGCGTCAGAACCTGCGGTGTGTCGTCAAACGCGTTCTGTACTGACCCGTGACGTCATAATAAAGATGAGCGGACTAGGTGAGGCTCGAATGATTAAGGGTCAGTCGGTATTTAATAAAAAAAAATGCAGTGATTCTACTCCTGTAAATCATATTTGTGTGCTGTATCCTTCATATTTTTGAAAATTAGCCTTTTGTTAGCAAATGAGGTTTCTTTTTAGTGCTACAAAATATGCCGTTTGTTAATTGTTGTTTATAGCTTTTGCAAAAGTTACATTGTTGAAAGCTGCAATAGTTTGCAAAATATTGTACACTGCGAACACCTGATATTTAATTTGAGGGGTGTGGGTGTTCGGATGAGTCATTATTCACGTGATTCATCAGATGTTAAAATATTGATTAAAATAACACATCTTTAAACATGTCCATTCATGTGTTCTCAGATGTATTAATAATATATTGCACAAAACTGTCAAAACAAATATCAATATCATTACAATGTGGTATATTGTTGTTATCATGCAGCCTTATTTGTATTGGGTTACATTTTGCTGCTCAGAATATACCAGGTGGACAAAAACTGTTAAGAGTATAACGTGGATATCAGATAATCAATGTTTCTTCTTTACATCTGTGGTTGCAACGACAGCTTTACTTAGACCAACCTCCAGTGTTTCATTTCATTAATTATACTTGTATTCGCCCTGATGACGCCCTGTCCCCAGAGATGACACCCACATCCCCCAGTGTTGAGATATAGAAGCCTAAAGATTTCACCGTGCAATACAAAGAGCCATATTGCAGGATGACAAATTATGCGCATTTATTATGGGGTATGGTGCCAGATGGTTTTGGTCCCTGTGTACTTAAGTGTACCGAAAGCAGAGGAGATTGGGGCTCGACTCGCATATGGAGCTCCTTTTGTTAGCTGTGCACTGACAGCAAAACTATGTTTAGACATTTTACAAACTTTGTTTTTATTTCACATTGAGCCTTTAGAAAAGACTTGTTTGAGAGTGCAGCGTATTCAGAACCTTTTATAAAACAATCGCTTGCATTGTTTTTGACAGGAACAGCTGCTCCAACAGTAGAACAGGACTAAAACATAAATACTCCTGGAAAACATAAATACTGGTAAACGTAAATGCTCCTGTTAAATGTAAATACTCTTGTTAAACATAAATACTCCTGCTGAAACACAGTAATCACAATTGGTAGCTGTGTGTGAATGTGTCATCGGTGTCCTCAGGCCTACGGGTCTGATGTGGTCCCTCTTGTCCACCATGTTTGTGTGGTACAGTAGACGACCCTGGCATTGCCCATGTCCAGCTGCTTCATGCCAGCACAAGTCCCTCTTTGTCCGTGGTGAAGACCCTGCTGTAGGATCAGCAGCCCTGGGCTTGACTCCTCATGTGTTGGAGAACACAGTAACGGTAGTGAGATGTGCTACCACAAGCTAGTGAGAGCTAGTGAGATCTAGTGAGCTAGTGAGATCTCCTACTGCGGCTACCAGCACAGACTGGGCATTCTGTTGGTTATTCCAGTGTGGTCTGGTCATTCGTCTGGTCATTCCAGCATGGTCTGGTCATTCTGTTGGCGGCAGCTGCAGCCTTTACACACTTCTCTCTGGTCTTATTTGAGATCACAGATAGCCTAAACCGCTCAGGTTGTCATCACTATGGTTCCAGCAGCATATCTGACACACCTTGTTCACGCGGTCTTCACACCAGCCAGTAATTTTCATCCCACATGCATATCACTGTTTCAGTCATTATCTGTTTATCTTTTTTCTAGTTGAGTCGTAGTTTTCTACAGAGCACAGATTGGCCTTTGGTGAAGAAAGCAGCCTGCTCTGAATAAAACGTGTCATTTTCCAGCACTGCCCCCTGACCCGCTCAGTCAGTGGTTAATCCACTTTAACGATTACACAGTTCTACTAATATAGTACAGCAGCTGTGTTTCACATTTCGTTTACATGTTCTCGTATGTTTAGCAGGTCAGCTGTGTGTCTTACAGTATATTTGGGCCTTGTTTGTACTCCCTTGCAAAGGTCATTAACATTGTACTGTAGGGTCAGATCAATTGATCAACTCGTGATGCATTAAATGTTTGACCAACACGGCTACAGGAAGTTAACCTAAAAACCACTTAAATGTAACTGTATTTGGAGCAGCAACAGCAGTGTATGAACACACACAGAGTGGAGGACACAGTGTCTACTACCCCACACATACACCCACACACGGTCCCTTATTCTCCTAGGGCGTATCTGTAATCAGAGTGGAGAGAAACAAGAGGTCTGGGTTTCACACAGTAGGTCTGGCAGATACTTTGGGAGCCACAGGTCCATCTCAGCCAGAACTTCCCACAGTGATCATTTAATACTGGCACAGGAAGTAGTGCACCAGACTTCTCTCCAGCTGTACAGACACAGACATGGGGAGTTATCCTTACGTGCTACACAGACATGAGTAGGTGTCCTTATGCGCTGCACAGACACAGACATGTGGAGTGCCATTGCTCAGTAGCCAGATTTTGTAGATGCAACCTGCCTGTAACTCGGGGAAAGTGTGTTTTAGATCTGCGACAAGCTGCTTGCACTTGACCGTCACTTCACCCTGAAGCAGCAACCCACGATGAACACATTAGGCAGAGAGGGTGAGAGGGTGAATGTTTACGGCTGACGGGAATGTCTGAACAGCTCTGCCCCCGATGAGAGGGCAGGTCCTCTGTGGGCAGAACAAGGAGACCTAACCACATCCCACATTTTGTACCGCACATTAGAATACGATATATAGAATATGATAATAGCGATAGTCATAGATATTGGAACTGCTGACTCGTGTTTGCTTTTAATAGATTCGATTTGGTGGTTTTAAATGGTTTAAAAGTCTGAATAGTAAGTTGCCTTCCACTTCTTAGCAGACATCAGGTTGAGGTAAACGGTTTAGCGTGAATACCGGCTGTCTCTTCGTAAAGGTGACTTGTTTGCCTCGTCTTTCTCCCTAGCCGTTTGAGCCTGGTGACCTGCTGCAGGGTCAGAACTTCAGCAAAGTCCTCACCACGCTACTATCCCTCAACAAGGTGACCGCAGGTGAGCTGTCGAGACACGAGTAGGAGACGCAAACACACTTCAAGGATAAGAATGTGCACCGTTTAAACATCCTACCGCATGTCAGTGCCCTGAAGTGGGCCGTCATCTGTCAGTCATTAGCAGTGTTGGGAACGTTACTTTAAAAAAGTAATTAGTTATAGTTACTCACTACTTGTTCAAAAAAGTAACTGAGTTAGTAACTGAATTACTCTATAATAAAAGTAACTCGTTACCAGAGAAAGTAACTATTTGCGTTACAGTAAAAAAAAGTTATATGCCAATGAATAAGCATTTTTTTGAAAAAGCAGTTTTTACAGTCAGTTGAAATGAGTAGATCAGAAAGGTGTTTAACTTTTGATATTTATTGCACATCCACAGACCAGTGCAGTATAAAATCCTTTAATATCCCAAATCTTTGTTAAAAAAAAAAAAAAAAAATAGTAAAACAGTTACACTATATAAAGTGCACTATATAAATCTATCAAATAAATTAAATTCTCTCAATCTGAGACAACTGTTTGTTCACAACAGAAGTAAACTTAACAATACAACCTCTATTCTTAATTAAATAATTCAAATACCCAGTCTGGTAGACATTCAGGAACTTCAAGTATTTTCTTAAATAATGTTTATATCACCACCTTGAAAATGCTAATTTTTCTTCGGCTTGCTCCTGACTCGCCATTTCTGCCTCTTCTCTGTTTGTGTCGGTTTCGGTGCGCGTGTAAAAACACTGGCTCTGATTGGCTACCATAACGTTTCCTTAGACAATCGCTTACTGACTTGTTAAGTTAAACAGGTGTTACACCGAGAACTGTGACCTATCGAGATCTGTTACTCCTCACTAGCCTGGGCAGCGGTCCGCTCAAATTACTGTTAGTATATCAATATATAGTAACGCACCGCTTTTAATGACCAGTAACGTCAACGGCGTTGTAACGACAGGAAAAGTAATTAATTATATTATCCCGTTACTAACAAAATGACGCCGTTACCTAACGCCGTTATTCGCAACACTGGTCATTAGCAGCACCAATATGACTGCAATGGTACCACAGTTTCCTGGCTAACATCTTGAACATCTTTTTAGTGGAAACTATTTTAACAAAGTATTTTTGATGGCATTTTCCTCAAATATGACTTGGTTTAAATGCTTCATGATCACTGTTAAACAATTTTAAGTCATTTTAACCAAATTGTACATGGCCCCCCTACACAGTTTCTGTGCTGTCAATTGAAAGTACGTCTGGCTTTTTGCCTTCATGGTTTTGTTTTTGTTCGGTGACAGACATCGGGATCGGCAGCGAGTCCGCATGCCCTCGTCACTGCTCCAGCCTCCGCATCAAGTCCTTCGAGTCCCTGGTGTGTCAGACCTCGCTGGGCAGGTCCTCCAAGCTGCTCCACAACCAGTTCAGAAGTTTGGTGGGTCACGGGAAGTTGACGATTAGCATATTAATGAATTAATATTAATATAATGGCATCCCAGTGAAAATGAGCACTGGCTGCTGAAATGAACAGACCCTGGATATTTTGAAATTCAATTTTAATATCCTTAAAATACACTGTTTTATTTTAAATGCTTGATCCAAAATTGAAAATGGCGTACATGCGATGAACTGATCATCACTTTGGAACCCCCAAAACCAGATGTTTGTGTCCGTGGTTCTTGGTGCAGGACATGACTGAGAACAGCAGCACCCAGCTGGTGGTGAAGGCTCGTTTTAACTTCCAGCAGACCAACGAGGATGAGCTGTCCTTCACCAAGGGTGACATCATCAGTGTCACCCGCATGGAGGAGGGTGGATGGTGGGAGGGCAGTCTCAATGGGAAGACGGGCTGGTTTCCAAGCAACTACGTCAGAGAGGTCAAAGGTTGTGGCAAGTGCTCCATATTTTGGGCTGTCTCTCCATGATGTATAACGCAGGAGACTTTCTTGGATGTAGGACTGAGATTTGGTCTTTATTACAGATAAACAGGTCTCCCCCAAATCTGGAACACTGAAAAGTCCCCCAAAGGGGTTTGATACTACTGCGCTAAGCAGGACCTACTACAACCTGGTGAGAGTTGTATTGTTTTATTTACTGATGTCCATTATATTGAGGTCGTAAAGGCTAAATGTACTGTTATTTTTGCTTCATTTTTAAACTAATGAGTGAAATAGGGTGTTAGAAGCTGAAATATTGTGATAGATAAAACTTAAGAGGTAGGTGGCAGTGTTGGCATCACCAGCCTGCTCTAATGGTGAAGTTTCCAATGCCTTAAAAGCTATGAGGACATTTATGTAAGCTTGTTCTAGTTCTGTCAGGGTAATATTTTTTTTCTCTCGACATTTTAATGTCTGTCTCTGCTTCTGGTTATTGAGAAGTCAAACTGCCAGTTTTTCGTTGTGTGAGGGTGAGCGATACATGGAGGGAACCCGCTGCACTTGTGGTCTTGAATTCTGTCTGTTCAAGAAGTTGAATCCATCTTAGTTTTCACATGTTTTTAATCTATGCATTTAGAGTTTGTATGCATTGTATGAATGTATGTATTTCTTTTTGACAATTTCCAGTCTTCATAAAGATGTTTTCGTGCTAAATGATTGTTTGATGTATTATGATCATGTGTTTAGGTTGACCTCCCTTGTTAACCCTTGTTAATTTTCCTGATTCACCTTTATAAATCATTGAATGTTTGGATTAAAAAATTCAGTTAAATATATCAAATAGGGGACAAACACGGTGACATTTGAGAAGTGAAATGAAGTTTATATGATTTACAGAAAGTGTGCAATAATTGTCTAAACAAAAATAGGCAGGATTTGTAAAGGTAAATCAGGAAAATTAACAATGGTGCCCAAACTTTCGCATCCCACTGTACCAGACATAACACCAGAGTGCAGGTAAAATAGTAGAAACAGGTCCTACAGACTGAATGCTGGTATTGTAGGTATTGGTATTGTATATCTGGTGCACTGGGTGTCTTCTGTGTCCTTATAGATATTTTACATATCTCTCTGTGTTTGTCCCCTCTTACAACAGGTACTACAGAACATTTTAGAAGCAGAAACCGAGTATTCAAAGGATCTTCAGAATCTTCTGTCCAACTACCTGAGACCACTGCAGAACACAGAGAAGTAAGTCCCACATAAGGAGACATTAGAGTGTCCTCATCCTCTTTCTGTCCTGTCAGAACAACAGGATATGTGTGAGGACATGGACTGACTAGAATCTATGAAGTCACGGCCTACTACATGCTCTGATGGATGTTTATGTGTTATATGTTTGAGTTTATTTGGAAATCATACTTTGCATGAAGCTCCAGGCTGGAACGTGTTGGTGATTGCAGACGGTTGTAAAATATCTCTTAGCAGGTGCAGACCAATTTGTCAAGCACATCACTAGTCTTGTGTAATCTGGGATTATGTTTTTGCTGTAATTGGTTTACCTGAACTTCTCTATGATTCGTCCTCCCACCCTGGTGCGTCCTCTCCTGCGGTGGATTGGTCCACCTGTCAGACTCAGCCCTGCAGATATTGGCATCATCCTCGGGAACCTGGAGGAGGTCAGCACGTTCCAGCAAGCGCTGGTCCAGTCGCTGGAGGACTGCACCAAGTGAGTGCCGTTAAGAACGTCCACTTCAGCCCAGGGTTCGCCCCTCAAGGCTGCCCCTTCATTTATGATCGCAGAGCTGAAGAATGGTGTAAATAAAACATCAAATGCCTGTCACTACAGTCGAACTTTGAGAAGAGTATTCGCACTTTACGAACCTCCTAACCCCTTGTAGAGTTTCTACACACTGGACTCAATTATTCCAATGCTACTGAATGTCTTGATTATCTGGATCTTGTGTGCATCAGTCGGATTGGAAGACAGTACAGGGTGACGGGTCACCAGGTGCTGAGTTGGGATCCAGTGTCTTAGCAATTCAAATGATCGCAGTGATGTGCAGAAGATGGACTCTTTGCTTTCAGCCTCCTACTCCAACATTGAACTCCTACTAAGTCTGAATGTCATGATGAGTTTCGTGAGGTTCTGAACCCGCCATGTTCCATGTTGTGCTCAGACTGCCCGAGCTTCAGCAGCGGGTTGGGAGCTTCTTCCTGAACCTGATGCCCAGAATGAGATCTCTCTACATGGCCTACTGCTCCAACCATCCATCTGCGGTCATCATTCTCACTGACCACAGGTATGACCAGAGCACCAGTGCCGTGTGTCCTGCTTATATGGTTACAGATCCTAGAGGCACTCGTGAAATAGCATGCCGTCTGTCTCTGTGTGTCGTAGTGAGGAACTAGGAGAGTTTATGGAAGGTAGAGGGGCAAGTTCTCCTGGCATCCTGACCTTGACCACAGGCCTTAGCAAGCCCTTCATCCGGCTAGACAAATACCCCACCCTGCTGCAGGAGGTGGAGAGACACATGGAGGTAGGGCACCTCTCCACGCTCCATCACCGCCGTCCGCTTCACGCCTGTGCCCCGAAGTGCCTCTCATTCTTTTCTTCTGATTGTGTCTCTCAGGAAGGTCACCCGGATCGGACAGAAATTCAGAAGTGCATGACTGCATTCAAGAACCTTTCAGTGAGTCATGTGTTTGTGAACACACAATCGTGTGTGTGTGTGTGTGTGTGTGTGTGTGTGTGCGCCCTTGTGGTAGGGCGTCTACGGTGGCCTGTAAGCCTTGCGGTTAGTATGCCACCCGGCGCCTCTCGCTGTGCACACGGCCGACGTCACGGCCTCTCTGCCTCGCCAGGGTCAGGTGTGGACTGTTGCCGTGGCAACTGGCCGGGGCTTTTCACACGGCGTTTCCATGGTTGCAGGCACAGTGTCAGGAGGTGCGGAAGCGCAAGGAGCTGGAGCTGCAGATCCTGACGGAGTCCGTTCGTCTGTGGGAGGGGGACAGCATTAGGACCCTGGGGGCCGTGCTGTACCTCAGCCAGGCCCTGGTGCAGAGCCACGGCTGTGAGGTCAGACCACTGCTATCTCTCCCACACACTCCTGAAATAGTCCCCAAAGCCTCACCCTTATAAGACACACAATGATGATAATGGTACCAAAAGTGCCCCAGTGCACAGAGCCAGGTCTGTGAAGGCATTTTGCATGAGTTTGCTGTGGATGCACTTGACTGGCCTACACAGACTACTGACGTCAACCCCATCAAACGCCATCGGCATGAATGAGAACGGCAGTTCTGAGCCAAACGCTCTTGTCCAACATCTGTGCATGACCTCACAAATGCTCGTCTGGATGAATCGGCAAAACGTCCCACAGACGCACTTCAAAATCTCATAGAAATCCTTCCCAGAGGAATGGAAGCTGTTATATCTGCAAAGGGGAGGGGCCAACGCCTCTGGGTTTAGAATGGGATGATGTTGAAACCACTCCCACTTTTACCCATATGGTGTGTATATATGCAGCCTGTTCTGGACATGCTAATCAAAACTTCATTAGCTTTTTAATTACAGTAATAATAATGCAGACGGCTATTTTCAAGCCAGATTGACACTGTGATTTCAGACATCTTAAGTCTGGCGAGGACTCTCGCTAATATTCCCTAATCCTGCTCTCACACTACTCAAACATAATCTGTCCAGATGACATGATTTGTTGTGGGTGAAGCCCATCCTCTTATAGACATTTGTGTGTGCGACAGCTCTCCCTGCAGGATATTACGGTGTCAAAATGGGGTTTGCTTTGCTGACTTGTGCCCCTGCTGTGAACTGTGAGATTCCCAGAAAAAAATAGAAAGTGAATATTGACCCATACGTCACTGGAACGACATGGACAGTTTGTCAATTTTGCAGAAAGAGCTACATTTTGACCGGGCTGATCCCCAGAACCACGTCAGCTTGTTTCTGAATTTTGGAAAATCAGAATGAAATAATACATTTACATGTGAAACTGCTTACACTGCAAGAGAAGTGAACAAAATATTTGATCTTCACCCATAAGTCTGTGCATCCTTAATCTAGCACATCAAACACTCCACACCTAATCAGACATTGCTTACCCTGACACATTACACACCTAATCAGACATTGCTTACCCTGACACACTGCTCATCAAATGCTGGCCTATATAATGATTTATTAGTGCAGATACCCATGTTGTGAGGTTTTAACCTAAATCCTTGTATGGTCCATCTCATTAAGTGTCTGTGTATGTGTGCTCAAAGCGTTGTGTGATTGGACTCTTCTTTTTTCTTTCCAGGAAAGGAATGAGCGTTACCTCATGCTTTTCCCCCATGTATTACTGATCCTCTCTGCCAGCCCAAGGATGAGTGGCTTTATCTACCAGGTCACTGCTCACACTCTCGCTTTGTGTGTGTGTGTGTGTGTGTGTGTGTGTGTCTCTCTCTCTCTCTCTCTCTCTCTCTCTCTCTCTCTCTCTGTGTGTGTGTCTCTCTGTGTCTCTGTGTGTGTGTGTGTCTCTCTCTCTCTGTCTCTCTCTGTGTCTTTCTGTCTCTCTCTCTCTCTCTCTCTCTCTCTCTGTCTCCCTCTGTCTCTCTTTCTGTGTCTGTTTCTCTCTCTGTGTTTGTGTGCACGTGTTTTGGGATGGATCTCTCTGTCTGTCTGTCTGTGTGTGTCTTTCTCTTTTTCTCTCTTTGTCTGTCTCTGTCTCACTCCAGTCTGCAAGGAAAACCTCCTCAAATCCATTCAGCCTCATTAGTACTTGTAGATGTTCTAGGCTCTTGTAGATGTTCTAGGCTCTTCTCTTTTCTTCTGTATAAAATGTCTTCTTTGTTTCAGGGCAAGCTGCCTTTGAGTGGCATGACGGTCACTCCATTGGAGGACAGCGAGGGCCAGAAGAACGCTTTTGAGCTCTCCGGTAAGATCATTCCTCCTCCTCCTCCTCCTCCTCCTCCTCCTCCTTAATTGTAAGGCAGCAGGTGTGGCCGCAGTGCAGAGCGGGACCACCGGGCTGGTTCGTCTGTGCTGAAGGCAGCATTGTTGAGAACATGTGACTCCTCCCTGCAGGCAGCATGTTTGAGAGGCTTCAGGTTGTCTGCTTCAGTAAGCAGGACCAGCAGGACTGGCTGGAACGCCTCACCCGCCAGACCAAGCACACCACCTTGGCCGCGCCCAACGTGAAGCCACTCACTGTGCCCTGCCACACGGTGAGGAACCCCCCCGAAACGCTAAATGATGCCACGGAGCCTGGATGTGGTGACTAAAAACCATTATTATCACAGTTTACTACAGCCATACAGTGACTCTTATCTCTCTCTCTCTCCCCCTTTTATTCTCTCTCCCTCTCTCCACCATTTCCTCCCCCTCTATCTCTCTAGCTCCCCTCCCACCCTCTCACTCCATCCAGACACGCAGAGAGCCGTGGCTTGACTGTGTCTCCTGCTTACCACACCCTCCCGCACCCCTCTTCTCACGGAGCCCCACACAGTACCATGATGTGGGGGCCCCTGGAGCCACCCAAGACCCAGAAGCCCTGGAGTCTGAGCTGCTTACGGCCCGCGCCCCCACTCAGGCCGTCGGCTGCTCTCTGCTATAAAGAGGTCGGTGCGGGTCATCAGGTCATCAGGTCTTCTAAAACACACGCTGGCTTGTCCATCCTTTCTCAGTCTGTCTGTCTGACTGTTTGTCTGTCTGACTGTCTGTCTATTCCATTGTTGCTGCAGGACCTCAGTAAAAGCCCCAAAAGTATGAAGAAGCTGCTACCCAAACGAAAGCCTGAGAGGAAGCCGTCCGATGAAGAGTTTGCGCTGAGGAAGAGTGAGTTGGTTGGTTTGGTAGTGATGATGGTGATGATGATGAGACACACGTGTCATGACTCTCTACCTGGCACAGGTACTGTTGCTCTGGAGGAAGATGCTCAGATCCTGAAGGTGATTGAAGCCTACTGCACAAGTGCCAAGACCAGACAGACTCTTAACTCAAGTAAGATTACCCAGAAGCCCATATGCTCTCTAAGTAGATTTTCTGTCTGTATATGTCTTTTGGTACTAAGACTATCTACACATGGTGCTGATCTTAACCAAGTCTTTCTCGGGCTTTTGTAACAATATCCTCTTTTTCTCTTTCCTCTTCACTCTTGACATTTATTTAATCATTAATCCCTTGTTCATTTTTTCTAACCTACACATCCACGTCTAACCTTTTCCCCTCTTTTTATTTCTCCATAAAACTTCATTTTATCCTGCTTTGGTTATCTGTTTCCTCCTACCATCTTATCCATGTGTGGGGTTGTGTCCCATCCTGGCCCTCACACCCATGTGTTGGGGGAAATCGTCACCTGTTCGTTCATGTGAATCGACACGCGCCCTCCCCTGCTGTGGCTGGCCTGCCCCCCCACCCCCTAACCCAGCATGGCAGGGCACTGACCTGATGCACAACCATGTGCTGGATCAGTCCAGCGTGGACCCGTTGGGCCGGCGTAGCAGCATCTCGCGGCCCGAGGCCACATCAGACCTGTCGGAGGACTCGGACTATGACAGTATATGGACGGCTCACTCTTACAGGATGGGCTCGGTGACCCGGAAGAGCTGCAGCTCCTTCATCTCCCACCAGAACTAAAGTCCTTCCCACCACTCGTGCTATTTAACTCCTCAGTCATTCGAATCTGCCTGTCAGTTATTTATTTATTTATATGTATTTATTTTTAATTTATTACATTTATTTGCCTTGTTGGTCACACATCTGTATTAAACCTCACTTGCTGATTTTTGTTTGATCCTTATGCACTATCCAAAGCAGTTCTTGTTGCCTTGATGACTTTTATTTAATTTTTCGTTTGTTTTTATTCAGTTTTTGTTTTTCTTGCCTGCTGATGCCCCTTGATGTAACAGCTGGGGAGTTTGCCTTTTCTCTCTCTCTATGCTAGCTAGTATTTCATCATTAAGAATAATGAAAGTAAATCTGAAAGTAGTATTTGTGGACATTTGAAACAAAGTCCGCTTGGTTTCGTCTTGGTACAAATGGTCAAACCTCAAACTTTGTAAATATTGTAGTATTGTTATTTCTTCAAGAGATCAAGTATTACTAGAAAACAAAAACAAGCACTGGATATGAATTCTGGCCTTGAGCTTCAGTGTTTCGGGATGTGCGACTAAAGAGTCAAAGGTCATGACAGGAACAGGAACATACTGCGTTGTTACATTGGACAGATTAGTGGAATTTTGAGTAACTCTGTCTTATGTATGTATTTATTTTTAAGTACAGTAGATGTGTGTTGGATTATTTTTTAAATTTTTAAGCTTGTATGTAATGTGTGTTCATAATGGTCTCAACATATGGTATGAATGTTTACCAAAATGTGTTAAATTATATTGTCACTTCATGAGTTAGTTTGAATGACTGTAATCAGGTATGTGGATGGACCATTGAAGACAACATTGCTACTCATTTGAGGCTCTGTGAATACTTGTAGTGTTTTGAGATTAATCTTTTTTTTTATTTTTATGTATATGTTTATTTGACAAAAGAGAAATCTATTATGCCAATTGCAATGCTAATACTTGGACAAAGAGTAAGACTTTAACTCCTGTTGTGTGGTATTCCTTGTGACCAAGTTCTCTTCTGTGGTTAAACAAATTGAACGAGAAAACGTAAACCAAGTGACCAAACATACTGCCCATCCATCTGTTGTACTGTGCAGGTATCCTAATTCTCTGTATAAATCAGACATCAGTGATGTTTATGTGGCCTAAAATCAAGATATCACTAATGTGTTTGTTATTTAAAGCATATGCAGATTTACAAATGATGCATCACAGTCACTGTAATATACATTTTCAATAAATCTGGTCTTTGTTAGGTTTCTTTTGTACAATATTTGTCCTTTTTAGTAGTTTTTCTTGTAAATATTTAATTTGGTTTTTGTTTCTATGATGTGTAATCACCTTTCTTAATAATCTGAGGTCAATACTCCATGTACTTAGTATCTTGTATACTTAGTGTTGTTTTTTTTGTGGTCTTCGCTGCAGCACAGCAGACCAATAGTAAAGGATGCTGGACTACAAATGGAAAATACAGTCTTGTTCCATGAGCTAGCATTGCTTACCTGCAACTAGCGCTAACTCTCTAGGAATCCTTTGCTGGAACTCTGTCCTGTCCTGACATTTTCCTCTTTGCATGACTAACCTGTCTGACTTCAGCCTTCTAGGCACTGCTCCGTGATGGTCAGTGAGCCGGTGCAGTCATATGCACTGATTCAGAATGCTTTTGTCTTCTCTCACCAAATTGTCTAACTTGTAGCGATGTGCAGACACCAAACTTTTATTTTGGAACAGGACAGTGGAGAGATACTGTTCCAGGTTGCACGGCCAGTACGGAAGAGAAGATGACGGTAAAACGGGTGAAAAGCAACGGACAGACCATTATTGAGGAAAAGTAAGGCAACGTGCATCAGACTGTGTGGTTCTGTACGGTATTCGTTGTAGGTGCATTACATGTTTTGTGTGATGTAGTGTACAGTGCAGCTAACAAACATGTACCATTATTACAGGAGTCTGATAGATGTCGTTCATGCTTTGAGATGCGAGGCCCAAGGAATAAAGCAGGTGAGAGTGACGCTCGGCACTGGAGAAGTGTCCCGTGTGCAGCTCAGCGCTGTCCCATGTTGAACACGAGTCTCATTTCCTGTGTAAATCTTGACGATGTACATGTGGTCATATGATTTAATTTGCCAACAGGAGAATAAGAAAATGATCCGATATCTGGAAGAGGAGCAGAGAGCTCGCAAAGATCTGGAGAGGATTGTACGAAAAATACTAAAGAATATGAATGACCCGTCCTGGGATGAGACCAATTTATGAGTTGCGTGGGCGTGTGTTTGTTCTAAGTCTCCTGAAGGAGTCCAGCGTTTCATAGGCTTGCCTGTTGCCATAGTAGCAGCCAGGTCTGCGTACTGTAGTCCCCCCTGCTGGTGTCTGCAGCAGAGAGGCCTGGAACTGCTCTGGCAATCCCACAATGCCTAGCACTGTGAAGCCTTACCTGAGCTAAACACAAACATCAGGTTCTGTTATACACACTATGTTCTGTTGCACACACACACACACACACACACACACACACACACGGTTCTGTTTTCAAGTTGTTCCAGCACTGTTTTCGTCCAGCAGCTTTGCTTCTCTTATTTCTGATATGTTGGTATTTTTTTTAGAACCGATTATCCAACAGTTATGTTCAAATGGGAGCATTGATTAAATGCTTCAGAAAATTTTAGAATTTCTAACCACAATTTCAGGTTCCCTTGTTTATAAATGATAACCTCAACAAGACGTTTAGAAGTGAAGGAGAAGAGGTCATTGAAGTTCTCATGATTTTAAAATTTGGTTACTAGTTGACAGTAGCTGGTTCAGATAATCATCTCGAGTTGTTGTAGTCAATTCAGCTGCACATAAGCTGAATCTTGGAAGCATGTGTTGATACTCTTTGGGGAGTCCAGAAGCAAACTGACAGTAGCTTTAATTGTTAGGGACACCATGAAGTCACAACCGACATGACCAATGTTTGGGATGGAACTGATTGCAGTTCAGTTCCTTCCTGATCTGAGATCAGTGTTCAGGTGTGGTTACAGTAGCATGGTGACTTAAACATCTGTTTCACTTCAGCTCATGCTGATGCAGAACCCGTCTCAATCAGGCTAATCTGGACATAAACTGTTCATTCCATGCTATTGTCAATTTTATTTTATTTTATTAAAAAAAAATAAACCTACATAATACTCCATAAGGTATTCCATAATGTGTATAGAAAGCCACACTTCTATATATTGTAAATGTTGTACATTTTCATTCAGAAAACGAGCTGAAGCTCTCCGCATAATGGCTATGGTGAGTTATGTTTCTGTGCTGCTTGAACACGTAGCTCCGTTAATGCTGACCAGCAGGGGGCGTATGGCAGGTGAACATAGACACAGCAGAACCAGCTTTGTGACTGTTGGTGTGAAGTGTTGGCTGTGTGTGCCTTCACCTCCTGCTATGTGAACCTGCGTATTTAAAGTGGAGGCCCTCGCTCATCAACGCCTACCAAGCATCAGACAGAACAACTGTGCTGCTGATGGTGGGTGGCGTGGCACTGCAGAACGTCATGCCACGCCCACTAACTTATAACCACGCCCCTCTGTCTGAAACTGCAATTTCTCCCTGTGAGGCCCTTATTTATGTCCTGGTTTTTCGTTGAGAAGTCAGAGTGTGTTGAAGTTCATACAACAGTAACTTCACCAGAGCTCATCTAAGGTATTTATTAAGGTCTCCCACTGACCTGTAGATGACAACCTTTGTTGATATTAATGCTGTAAATAACTTTTGTAAATAAAGACTTCTACGTATCATCTGCTTTTACACACCTTCGTTTGTCAATCTGCTTTCCCCTCCCTTGTGCTCTTGTACCGAGTGCCGTCCCTGGTGAGCAAAGGCCTTGGGGGTGAGGGCAGTCTACAGCAGAAGAGAAGTTAGAGCAGGTCTGGTGGGCAGACCTGATGACATGGAGGACTTTGTGCCCTTGTCTTCCCCATGGAGCAGTGCTGGATGAAGGTTTTGCATGCACCAGGACCCATTACAGTGACAAGGCAATCTAGTCCCTTTGTGGGCGATGATTCTACTTCATTGATTTACAATGGAAAGGATATAATTTTGCTGGTGTTGGCAAAAAGCTCAAATGTCAGCCTTTTCAGAATGCCAGCGTTGCCTTGTTCGCCAATGAATAAGGAGAAAGTCACCTTTTGTCTCCTGTTAAATATTCCTGCATAAATACAAAGGGGTATAATGCCCTCCTGATAAAAGGAAGCCCTGATTTATCCTGATCTATCCTTTAGCATATAGATCAAACCTACTGATAAATGCCAGCTTGGCCTTTTCATTTTTGCTTGCTTCTATTCTTCCTCCCTTCCCCCAGCATATTTGGTGCAGAAGACGTTCCTTTTCAGCAGAATTATGTAAAAAAATCCCTCTCCACCACCAGTAACAAGAACTACTGAATAGGAAAAAAAGCCCAGAAAGCAATAATTGATCTCTTCTGCTTTGAGCTGTTGAATGGTACCGTGTTCCTGTTCCGTTCCTCCTCCACTGTGCCAATGTTGCCGCCACACGACTGCAAAGCCGAGCAGGCAGGCGCTTTAAGTCCCTCACACCTGTAGAATGGCAGGGTCTGGTATCTGACTTCAACTTTCAGGCCAGGTCTTAATACCTCCTCCACTGTCACTGACGGTGCAGTATAATGGATGTCTTTGAAGGACAGACTGAAAGAGACAGCAGGACTCTGTGGACATTGAATCAATTAGCTTTTGACCAACCTATACACACATGCACTCGCATTCCTCTAAGCCCCTGTCTCCTTTCTTCCCCTGGGTCTATTCACCATCCTGTGATCATTTAGATTTGACATGCATTGTGCCTGAGCTTGTCTCTCTCTCGTCTCTCTCGTCTGTCTCGTCTCTTTTGCTCTCTCTCTCCCTCTTTTGCTACTGTCTGTCATTAATTTCCAGGCTTTACAATTTGCCAAAAAAGAAAGAAAAGAGAGAGAGGGATGGATGGATGGATAAGAGCTCCGTGTCCTTTTGAAGGGGTTTGTTATTGCACAAAAAAAAAAAAAAACAGCCGCCCAATAATTTTTCGTCAATGTTTAACTCTAAAAGCTTTTCCCCGTCAGCTTTTGAAAAGAAGAGCAATAAAGCCCTATTGAAAAGGATTGAATAAAAACAGTCCTCTGGGGCTTTGACCGAAGGGCTTCCTTTCTTCTGCCTCTAATCAAATAGGAACTGAAATGAATTAGAGTTTTCTTATGAAAATAGCCTTTGTTAGCGGGGGAGGCCAGTAATTCATAAACAATAAGTGGCGTCATTGTGTGCATAGTAACATATTCATGCTGTAGAGGCTAGAAGGCAGTACCACGGCTATGTGGACGAGGACGAGGAGGAGAGAATGCTCCAGGACTCTCGGCAAGCAGCCTGCCCAGTAAGTGCTACTCCTCACTCGTAAGCCCTCTCCCTCTCTCCCTCTGTTATTCTTTGTCATTCTTGTGCCCTCTCTGGTTCATCTTCAAGCGCTCCTGTGTAACATTCTCTTACCTTTCTCTCATTCCTTACTATCTGCCCTTCTTCTTTATCCTTTGCTTCCTTTTTGAGATTTTCAGAGTCCGTCTGGGATTTTGGGACATCGCCTTCACACTAACCCTAACCCTCTTCTGAGTGAGGGCGTCCAGGGGAAGTCAGGGATTCACCTGATGACCTGCGCTGGATCTGTGTGCCCTCCCTAGGGGCCCTAACGGACTGACAGGAGCGAGGGGGAGGAAAGAGCGACTGGTGTCAATGAGGGACTATTTACTGCCTGTCATCACAGAACGGGTGGAACACAGAAGAGAGTGTGTGGAAAAATAACAGTGACAGGATACTTCACCTCTGCAATAGATCCAACTGGCTTTAAACTCAAGGGACCGCAGTACTCCTATACAGCACCTCCTGCAGGAATTACTTGATTAAACTCAGGAGCAACTAGCAGATGTTTTTTATCGTCTTCAGTGAAAAGTGATGAAAGACTTCTATGAGCGCCACTGTTGGTATTTGATCACCAGTTCACACTCAGCTGCTGTGAAGAAATCGGCTGCTGGTGATCGTTGTGGATCAGTCTGTTTACTGCTAATACAGTTTTGCTCATACAGTTTTGTCATGAGTTTTGGTGCCATGGTGGTCAGCTGACAGTTAGTCATACATATGTGTATCACTAACAGGTTCGGTCATCTTTGACACTCCATAAAGAAGAGGAAAGCTTATCAGGAAGAAGTCCACTGGACGTAAACCAAGTTTATGGACGTAAACTGGGAAGCTCTAAGTGAAAAGGCACTCTGGAGCAGTAACACACCACCAAGAATCCTCCAGTTAAGTGAGTGAGTTTCTCCTTAAAGAGGACAAGTGTGGTTCAGGACCAGAAACATCTTCATTTCAGATGCATGTAAGTGACATTTTCTTAAAACACACGTGCACAGCTCTAATCCCAGAGGGCTGCCCTGCCTGACAGACTAGCTGCGTCTTTTTTACGTCTGGATCAGTTTCTGTGGAGCTGAATGTGTCCATTAGTCAATACTTGTGGTTTTCATAGTCTACAGAAACTCTACAGTTTTCATGACAAAAACAGTTCATAGTGTTTCATGTGAGTGCATAAATGTATAGATGTTTTATGTTAGCTAAAAGTGCTCAAGACTGATATTGAAGCAAGAACATCGCTAATATAAAAAAAGAAAGAGGACAATGCATATTCATCTTCATAATGCCTTTTTAAAATCCAAGTTTTCGAGTACCATACTATTATTTGCAATTTATCTAGTCTACACACACTTTGCTATACATAAAGAATTATCAAAACCGACTCAACCAAGTTCTGCCAAAATTTCAGCCCTCGTTAGCAACGCTACACAAAATATTTTGCCTGTCTCCGCCCACCAAGCACGCGAGCAGAATATCTTCTGCATATTTTTATCTCAAGGCGAGTAAAAAGTTAATCCGCGACCTGACGTGAGCAAGACACTTTTGTCTTGCTTTTTTGTCAGGTTTTTAAACCTGTCGAAAACAATCAACCCATGTTCATACACTTTTAATAAATAAAATTATGTTCACGGATATAAATCATATTTATATATAAACATGTTTATGAATATAAATTATGTTTAGAAAAAAATATTGTTTACAAATAGATAAAAGTTGTTTTATCAAGCTAGGGTTCTTGCACTAACGTTTTCCTTTTTATTAGATTATAAAAATGCTTTGATATCCAAGATATGAATTCAAAACAACTGGAATATATAACCCAAAAATAAAGCTAGCATACTAAAGCTCAGATTGGAAAGAAGAAATTTCGATTGTAATTGAAATATCGTAACAGGAGAGGGCAGCGTTGTTCTGCGGAAATTAAGTGGTGACGGCGGGGGCGTTGTGTTCGACGAAAAGAAAAAAATGCCCTCAACCCCATCCTAAATCCGAGCTCATAAATTCGGAAGATCAGTCTTTATGGGTACCGACAAAAATGGAACGCCCAATCCGACAGAAATACCCTTTAAACAGCACTCATAGGTGTGAACTGTAATCATAGGTGACTGAATTCACACAGTGAACATTGTGGGCATACATTTTTAAAGCAGTTTCTTCTAAATGATAGCCAATTACTCCAACAATGTAAATAATGATGTGGGATGAAAAAACTAGGATCTTTTGTATGGAGTTATTAGAAGTTGAGCTCGCTTCCATTAACTGTTGTCAGCCTCTAGAGGGCGCTCTTGATACACGTTTGCGGTTCCCGATCCGAATCGGTTTGCTCATGTCTTCTTTTAAAGACATATGGTTAATAACATAAATACAGAACCCTTATAAAAGAAGCAAAATAATGTTGCAGTGGAAACGCACAATGGGACATAAACAGGTACCGTTCGCTATTTTACGTCCCTGATGTTTTTATTCCAATACATTTCACTGGTGAGATTTCCGACACACTACTACTGGTCTGTGTTCGTATGGCCTATGGTCCAGGTGAAGGTATACAAGTGCAGGCAGGTGATCCGAGGTGGCACCAGGATGTTAAATTCATTGGACACTTTGCTAACGTGTTTTGGTGGTGCCCGTCCGACCACAGTAAAATCTCACTTTAAAATCCCGCTGAATTGTTATCGGCAAGAGAGGGGCAGTAAAAAAAGTTACCTAGAAACTTTTACGCTTTTCCCGTTGGTAATTCCTAAATATACTTTAATAAAGACCGTATACACGTCAACACATGTAAACCGTAAACGTACACAGTTCATTATAGCCTACATAGCCTACTTCTGCAGGAGCTCGAGGCGACCACTCGTGTGTGTTTAGTCAGGCTCGCGCTAGTGGAGTCTAAATGCACAGGTTGTTGTTACTGCAAAACCACTGCTCACCAGGAGAAGATAATCTCTCTGTTATTTTTGGAAACATGCATCAGATTGCTTAACTGGCATCTTTGATAACTGTTAAATGACTCAAAGGAGCTGTAGTGCCCGGGGCGCGCATACACGCACTTAAATACACCAGTGTAATGCAGAAACAAAGGACATGTTTCGAGAGTGAGGAGCAATCAAGTCAGGAAGCAAAAATGTTTAGCTGGAGCCTATTTCTGTATCCGTGACGACAGTATCTTCACGCTCGACCCCCCCCCCCAGGTGATCGCTCTCTCAGAGTGCATCCTTTCTCCCCATAACCTCCGTGGTCCTCTCGGTTTTAGTGAGTTCAGTGGGCTTTCGTGCATCCACCCTGTCCGGCCTGATTTCTTAATTCAGATTTTATTCATGTACTTGTCCGGTGCTCTTACATACCCCGTGACCTCTCCCGGGGACGACGCGTCCGTACACCGGTCAGTGACAGCGGTGTCTAAACATCTGTTTAGTCCACGTGCTCACGCTGCGCTGGTCCGTATGCTCAGCCTGCCGTCCGGGGGCATCGCGTCGGTGACTCAATCCAAGTAATGGTCAGAGTCTCACAGTCCACTCGTATCGATCCCCGGGACATCATATTGGCTGCACCAGTGAAAAGGAAATTGAGTGCTATTTTCTAGTCTTCACTGTCTATTTGTCATTTAGTATTTGGACATCCGGTGATGCGCTCGGAATATGAATTATAAGGCTGGCCTTGTTCGCATGCCACGATCCATTTGTGCACCTTCTGATGTTGCTTACGTGCACTAATGTATAGTTTGAACTTGCACAATATTTTTATTTTTTTGCCAGGTATTCCAAATTCCCTCGCGCCCTTAAAAAAGCATTTAGCAGATTGTAAAGGAGTGCATTCTTG
Source organism: Brachyhypopomus gauderio (assembly GCF_052324685.1). Lineage (NCBI taxonomy): Eukaryota > Metazoa > Chordata > Actinopteri > Gymnotiformes > Hypopomidae > Brachyhypopomus > Brachyhypopomus gauderio. The sequence continues at coordinate 6,583,302 of NC_135214.1, forward strand.
ATCTCTTTGCGTTTCAAATGTAATGAAGTAATGGAAGTTTGTGAAGCACAGACACAAATGAAAACGGATCTAGAATTTTGATCTTGACCTTGCAATCACTGAAATTCACCATTTAAATTAATTATTCTAGAGATAGAACACATGTTCAAGTAAAAATATTTTTAGAATATACCCATCTAATATATTTTTTTGAAAAATATATTTAATTTTGGAAAGGAATTCAACTTTTTGTGTTTATGACCATGAATCATACTGAAGTCCATATATTGTTGAAAGAAACCACTGACAAATGACAGATCAAATCCAAACCCCTTCGTTGTGAATTGTTAGTGTTACATACTTCCTGTTCTCCATCTCTATCTGATAAAACATTTGTGATCTGGCCATAAAGAATTTGATAGGCTAATTGAATAGAACTTGGTCTCATGCTTTTGTAATAGGTCATTGTGCATCGGGGGCGAGGGGCATGGGTACAAAAGGCTGTGTTTTAGGGCGAGACCCCCACCCTTTCTGTCTTCGACTTTATAATAAGTTTTGCAGCTTTGAATGTGAGGGAGTGCGTCCCACTTGCATCGATTATGCTCTCGCTATTCCCCTGTGTTCTCTTTCACAGGAGAGAGAGTAATGGCTCCATTGAGGAGTGTGATACAGAGGCCCGGCTCTTATCTTAATTCTTCGTGTGCTGCAGAGCCATATGGAGCATTAACCCCCATTGTTTTAACTAAGACTGGTGGCCAGTGCCAGGACCCAGGGCTGTGGGGTGGGGGACACGCACTGAGAGTGGTGTCGTTTGGTTTGAGTTGTTTTGGTACAGATGCCATTTTGTTTCTGGGGAGGAAAAGAAAACTTTTGCTGCATCTGTGTGTAGACGTCTCGTTAATCCTACTTCACGCCATGTTTAAAAATTCTAGTAATATAAAACTGATTTATGTATATATGTGTAATGTCGGCCTGTCACACATTCAATTGTCCACTGCAGCATCGTCATGTACTCTGAGTTCACCAGCTAAACATTTGACTTGTTTATATGTTTAAATGTAATTGGAAGCATTAAAGCATGTGATCACCTTTTTCAAGGACAGTTTGTCACAGCTCACATGAAGGTATGAAATGTGTTCTTGTTATATTCATGATTCTTCTTTCTTTACTCTCGTATGTTCCCGGGCAGTCCACGTCTTAATGAGAGGGAAAAGTTTAGGGTTTTGTGACAAAAATATGAATGTTTGTCTGCGCAAAACTTAAGATGTGAAGCTAATTCAATTAAGAACTCCACTCCTATAATGGAACAAGAAAGGGTTTTTGTGTAGTGAATTTCTCCAAACCTGCAGCATCTGCTATTAACCGACTTCCTTTACGACTGGCATGTTTAAATTACTACCAATTAATTATTCTTGATGCTAATGATTGGAGGAGCCAATCAATAAGCCTGATGGGGGCAGAGGTTCATATCAGAGTGACTCTGGTCTGCAGAGGTTCATATCAGAGTGACTCTGATCTGCAGAGGTCTAGATCAGGGTGTTCTAGGGAACACAATAGCCACTAGGATTTACTAGGTGGCCCAGGAACAGTGTGTGAAATCCGGGCTTTTCCTCTTAGATGCCACATGCAGAGATGGTCTTTAACCCTCTTTAGGATTAGTACTTACACTTCGAGGCAATTCTCTTTAGAATCATCATTTTACCATTTAAAACCAGGCTTGCTTTTGTGCTCGTTAATAGTGGCGTTTAATAATCAAGGGGCACCTTTGTTCGAAACTCTTTTTCTCTATCCACTTTCAAACTAGAATTAAGTCTCAAACTTCACATTACTATCATTTTCCTCCCCGGAAAGCCAAATCTATAATTTTTTTAATGCTTATCTAAATCTCAGTTGACCTTAACTTGATTGTTAATTTTTCTTCATTTTTCTTTGATTGTATTTTTTCCATCTTTTTCCACTGCCAATTTTGAATGTCAGCCCTGATGTTTAGCAGTAGGCCACTCTTTTTGACCTGGGTCCTCGTGTTCAGTGTCTTATGTCATTAAGCTATCTCTGTTGTTTTCCCACTCCAGTGGTTGTGATACTGTATTAAACCAATTATTTCTGAGTTTAAACTTAAATTGATTATTTAAACTTAAATTGGAGTATAGTACATCTAAATTTGTAAACTTTGATTACAAATATATGCAAAGGTTATTCATACCAATTAGAAAGGCTTTGCTATTGCAGGAGAAGTAATAAATGTGGTAATAATTGTAGTAATATTTAGACATTGGATTAAGTTTTTTTTCTCCTATTTTCTGTTTTATAACAGCCATCAAAATATGGGGATATTAACTATATTAGCATTTTGGTTGTCGTGAAAGTTCTCAACACATGGCACAATAACATGCCCCAGAAACAGATTTTATTAAATGTGACCACATTAATGTGTGCATTAAATCACACTGCTAACCTATAAATGCAATCAGCAGTGTACCATCTATGAGTGATTTCGTTTAGTTATGGTGGTACATCCAGCTCACACTTTTACACACGCAAAGCCAATTATGCACCCCCACACACCCCAATGATACACTAATATTTATGTACTTTATGTGCAGTGGTGTTTTAGTGCACTCTAGCGTGCCAAGTGTTGTTGACAGAGAGAGAAGAGATGGGTGCTCCTGTCCCCTCTGCCTGTCAGAGAAGACACACGCACACAAACCTGTCAGAGAGGACACACACACACACACACACAGAGGATGCTCCAAGTCAATAGTACTACGTGGAGAGCCTGGTAATGGCGTCTATTTCGACACAAGTGCTTCTCTCTTCAACTGAGTGACACTTTCTAATGTGTCATCCCTGCCGCCCCGACATGGTCCATATGGGTTATGGGTTCTGCTGTTTTTTGTTGCTTGATTGTTTATTAGGGCGTTTAATAAAACATGAACGTTTGTTGTGTTGAGAACTGGACATTCTGCGGCTTTACTTAAAACAGCCAAAGCGCGCAGCAGCAGATCCCCTGTCGTCTGCTCCGTCGGTGTCACTCGAATCACCTTTACGTCTTCGTCTAGATCGTCGTCATGTAAGGTCACTGGTGCACTGTCTGACTGAGTTCTAAATTCAGTGCCTCATGTCTGGTTAGCTTGGACACTCTCACCCATGGAAAATGAGGCCAACTCCAGGTAGTTCCGTTCTTGGGGCACAGGTGGCGCTTTAGCTATTCACTGGACTTTGAACACCATTTACAATTCACTCCATTATAGAATATAATCTAACCCTCAACCGACTGGAATCTAATTTTGAGGAGGCCTTAATTTCAGTCAGGTTTTTTTTTGTCCTTACCCCGATCATATTTTCTCCCTATTGTTTGTGCAGATGTAGTTATTTCCACTGGTTGTAATTTTTTAAAGTGAATCAAATTCAATTTGGTGGTCAAAGAAGCTGCACTTTTAATGCAACCCCCCCCCCCCCCCCCCCCCCATCTTTTTTCCTTTTTCTTTTGACTTCCCTCCCCTTCCCTGTTTGGTGGTGTGTGTGTGCGCGCCTGTGTATGCCTGCACATGAATGTTGGAAACGCATGCGTACGTATGTGTTTTGGTGTGTGATGTGGATGATTTTGGCATTTGCTGAAGTGGAACGTGAACTCATCTTACTTACCAGAGAATAGGCCAATTAAAGCCTAGCAGGGTGCGAACCGTGCCACAGGAAGCCCACTGAATGTTCCATTGATTAGCAGTGTTGGCTTAATCACAGAGTCTCATAAGCTCATGAGCCGTAGTCAGCAGGAGATGCCTCCCTGCCCTCCTCTCAGACGGGAAGGTTTGGGTGACGCTGTGGAGGTGAAACGGACCAGTGATTGCATTTCCGTCGCCTCAAAGACGTCAGGATGTCATCCAAAAAAAAAAAAAACGAGCAGCGATTTTAGTGCCGGCAACTTTTCCTGCTCTGAGACAGATTTCCCACTCTACAGGAAACGGGAAGATTGAGTCGACAGGAAGTGGATGTGGTGAATGTGGGGCTAATGCTGGAGTCTGCTCTTTATTCGCAAAACTTAATGGATGGTGTGAAACATCAGTTCATATTCAGTTTTCATTCACACAAACTCCATAGCCTGTTTTTTTTTTTTTTTTTTTTATCCATGCCTAAATTTTCACAAATTGAAAAGCGATAGAGAGGCAGACTCGTTTAATAAGCATTACTTATCATATTAATTAAAATCGGATGACACAATATGGCCGACAGCTGTGGGTTTTGATTTGTTGTGTTCTAATGTGACACCCATTATACAGGTCATGGTAAGACAAAGGCGCGTGGGTAGCCGTGGTAACGCGCCTGACGCAGAGGCCGAGGCCTGCTACAGAAATCCTGAGGTCATAACGGTCCCGTAATTACCCCAGCACACAGCCCACCAGTAACCATGAGGAACGGTTACGACCGCAAACATGGGACATGGATTCAAATCTGTTATTGTTTTTAAAATACATTTTTTTAATGTAAAAATATCAGTATTTCTCAGCAATGGCTTTTATTCAGAGGCAGGGGCATTTAAATGAGTGCTGAACTCGAGATGTCTTTGTCCTCTGTCTCTTGCTGTTTCTTTCATTGCCGTCTCTGACCCCGTCTGTGTGCAAGGTCTGTTTGTGTGCGTCTGTATAGAACAAAACAGTATTTTAACCCCAACCCATTTTCTGAATTCTTCTTCACCACACTATTCCCGTTTTATTGCGTTTGAGCTGTTCAGAATGAATACTGAAGTTAAATAAATAGGACAGTTGTGTGTGTGTGTGTGTGTGTGTGTGGCCAGTGTGCACTGTTGACGTGGGGACAGAACCATTCTGTGTTTGAGTGTAAGCTGAATGAGAGGTGTGTGATCAGTAATTTCTGTGTCCATGCTCAGAGCATGACGATCTCAGCAGGTCACTACCATGACTCTTCAGAACGGCACTGTGGCATCCTGTGAAAAAAAGCCTCTGTGTCTAGTGATGTCTCACCTGTATGTCTCACCTGTATGCCAAAGTCATGACATTCTTCAGTGGCGCAGATTCATTTCATTTGGTGTGTGTGTGTGTGTGTGTTTGGGGTGTGGTGCTCACACCAACCAGCCCATCACATTATATTAGTAGTGTGAGCAAGAATTATCCCCTCGCCAACTACGTCAATGCTATTATTGTATTACATTACATAAATACATAAATAAATGCATGGCTTTATAAATACATAAAGCATTACTGTTTGACTGATATTGAACACAACAAATAATCATTATTAGGTCTCGCTATATATTTAATGTCAGAATTATTTGGTTGCTGTGTTTTTTTTTATTTTTACTAAATAAAAAAAATAATATATTTGAAATATTCTCTTAAACATAAATAAAACAATACTTAGATATATCACACGTATGTGTGTTTGTGTGTGTGTGTGTGTGTGTGTGTGTGAGAGAGAGTGAGAGAGACCCACTTTGATAGGGTTATGGAGATTTTGTAGACAGCAGAGTGGCGCGGGGTCAGGATAGGACCTGGACGCTCACCCCAACACCAGAGGGCATGGTGTGTAGGGCGTCGCTGTGGTCAGGTCAGCTCAGAGGTGAACCAATTCCCCCAGAGCATCCACACTGCTAGATTGTGGGCAGGTCCTTTTGAACCCACTCCACACAAAGGTCAAAAAAATAAAATGAAGAATCATAACACTTGTGTACACCACTGTGTGTGTCTGTGTACAGAAGTGCATGTGTGCACGTGCATATGGGTACGTGTGGCCATATTTTGGATGTTACATTAATGTTTGTGCCAGCATATCTGAATGACATTGACAGGGCCAGACTGTAATTAGTGGTCTGATCGCAGGCTCTCAGGAAGCAATGCATTGTGGGAAGTTTCCTCTGACACTGAGTATTTACCAGCAGCTGCCTGTCAAATGTGATCTGTGTCTCTCTGAGAGGATGCTTTAATTAGTTAGAATCCCAAGAGGAGCCTCTCATTTACAGTTGTGGCCATCTTCATTTAAATCAGCCCTATCTCTCAATCCCACATCTCTGCCTTTTATCGGTACCTTTTCTCTTCATCACTCTACTGTGATTCACCTTCACACAGAGTCCTGTTGTCCCCCCAACACACCTGTCTGTTCCTCTCTAAAGTTAATTGTCTCTGCCTTCTTGTCTTCTGCACCCACACCCACAGTCTTCAGTGATTCACAGGCTTGTTTTTTTTTTTCATTTTTCTGAAAGCTTCTCCATGCTACACCGCTTTCTCAACCACCAAACACTGTCCGTGTTTCTTTTTACTCTGATATTGTGTCCTCCAGTTCTTTCGGTTTTTCAGTCGGGCAGTGTGATGGCCACACCTGTGTTTTTGCTGACCCCTGTGAGAGTGATGTGCGAGAGATGACATTGTTCCCCCACACAGACGAGACCTGTGTGCTCTGATAGTGCTTGGTCTCCCTCTCTGTCTGTCTGTCTCTCTGTCTCTCTCTCTCTCTCTCTCATTGCCTTCCTCATCACGGCACGGCTGGCCTCCCAGGGCCTTTGTTTTTCATTCACCTTGACTTGAGCTCATGGGAGCTGGGGTTGTTCTGACCACATCACCACTCAGACTTCAGAAACACAGGTCAACTAGGGTCACTTGGCCCTGTTTTAAATCTCCTTATGCCACACTGCAAATCTTTAGCTGAAAAGCGTCTTTGCCCATGGACACATAATCAACACATATGGCAGCCTTATCGAAATGTGCCGTTGGCTTTGTCTCATCTGCTACCTTGGTTACTACTCCAAGATGTTTTCTGTGTGCTTTTTTCTCCCTCTTTTTCACGCTCTGTCACTTTTATGCCATTGTTCGTGTTTCTTTGTGAGCTATGTGAATGGAACAACACACTGTTACTTGTTGCCTGTCAGTCATGGAGGCTTGAAAGGATTTTGGGGAGACTTCACGTCGGCTGAGCGCTGTACTGCTGTCAGAGCTGCCTGTCTGTCTATGTCAACCAGTGAAGTTGTCATTTCAGATGTCATTATGACATGAGGATAATCACGAGATCCAAACGGGCAGCAGGCCCCTGTTCTCGTCCTCTCCTGCACACCTACCGTACGGCAGCGTTTAGCCTAGAGTCTCTGTTCCTGCTCTGCGACTCGTTTGAGGTACCAGATGGAGAGATGAACTTCAGCAGTACTTACCAAAACTTTAAGTCAAAGTGTTTCCAGTGGGCTCAGAGTTACACCACAGATATTCCACCTGTGATCTGCTATTTGATCCCAAATCTTGGTAGTACATATCTCCGTGCGCTTGTCCCAGGGCTAATGTTAGCTATTTCTGAACCATGCTTCTCATTCCCATCTGTTTAAAGATTCATCTCATGTCGCAGAGTTAGATGCTCCATAATGACATGTAATTATCCCATTTAGTGTGTCTGGCCGTGTTGTCAGAGTGAGTCAATCTGTAAGCGTCCCTCCATTCTCCTCCAGCTCTGTGATTACCTGTACTACAGCCTTGCCAAGTTGGATACCAGCAGTCTTGCCAAAGAGGCGCATGTTCTGTGGACTCTCGTGCTGTCTGGGATCACTCTCCTCTCCGGCCCGGAGATTTAGCCAAATTACCAGGAACGCTGCCTCTCAGCCAAGACTTTTGGCGTCACTCGTTGGACTAATAAGCTTGAAATCAGCACATCATTGACAGGATGACACAGAGGGCGACTCCAGTTCGTCTCTAATGGGCTTTGATAACATGGAGGCTAGACTATCTGACACGTACAAAAGATAGCCTTCTCAATTAGATTACAGTGCCACCGTACCATACAATTACTGAACCAGGGTCAGTTTCACTCCAAGAGGGTTGGGAGAGGGCCCTCGAGGCAACTGAGGCATAGCTGGACGTTGACATACGGACTCCAAGAAGGTTTCTATTTTTTGTTTTAATCCTTGTGAGCTACAGTAGACTCTTCATCTTGAGACACAACTTGGAGCGTATCCACTTCAGCTCCCTGAGGGATTATCGTCAGCCTCTGGGTTTGATTATCGTCAGCCACTGGGTTTGTCATGGCCCCTTCATCCCTCCTTTGTTCTGAAGTATTGGCCAGAGCCACGTGTCGGATGTCGGAGTGTAATGGAAAACGCATCATGTCTTTAATGATATTAACCTGCAGAATTTGGCCACAGAATCAAGTGAGAGCCACAGGCCCCATCAGAGTCAGACTGGTGGTGCACCTGCTGCTATGTGCTGAGTACTACATGACTGGACTCTTAAAGTAGACTTCGAATGTACACCAAAACACAAGAACTGCCTTCAAAAGCATCACAAAACAAAAGTAATATTTAGTATTACACCAAACACTTTCTTAATTTGATCTTAACTTCATGATGATTTTGGGAATCCAGGCCCTGTTTTATTCCTTAAGTTTTATTCAAGGAGTAAAGTGTGTGTGTGTGTGTGTGTGTGTGTGTGTGTGTGTGTGTGTGTGTGTGTGTTTACCTTTTATATGTGAAAGGGATGCTCCTCTGTGAAGAAGGGTGATACTGAATGATTACCATTGTTGCCATCTGGAAGTGACAGGCTGCAGACCTTAGAGTGACACCATGCCTCCCTAGGCTTGTCACAGACACCCACCCTATCATGGCCCCACCCCCCACCCCTGTCACAGCCACAACCCCCCAGGCCTGTCACAGCCACGCCCCCGTCATGGCCACCCCCCCCCCCCCCCCCCAAGTGCTGTCATGCCCAGCTGCATCCTCACCCTGCTTCTGCCATCACAGGCTGATCTGACTAGGTTCCTCATCAGTTCCTCATCAGTTCCTCATGGGGTTATGAGGTCCATTTCATTGAATCCACTTTCAGTTCAGCCATTTCAACTAATTTGTCTGAAGTTCATAATTAACAGAAGCATTTCATGCATTCATACACAGAAGCAGTTTTTTAGGTGATATATTTAATTTTACCTGATTAATTAATTTTATGATTAAAACTCTCAATTGACCAGGAACTGAGGTATTGTACCCAAAGCTAATAAAGTGTCGCCATTCACTAATTGCTTGTGTGTTTTTGCCTGGTTGTGACATGTTGCTGGAGTCAGGGAGCGAGGCCAGAATGGCGTTTATTCAAATAAACGAAGGAGAGAACAGGCTTGCTGGGCCAGAGAACACAAGACGTCAGCGAATAGGACAAACAATGGGAATGCAGACAAGTTGGGAAGTGAGTAAGGAGGATTACTCGGAATGGTGCGGCATGTTCTGCTTTGGAGGATGATGCACACACACGATGATGCACACACACCTGCAGGAATGATAGGTGCAGGTGTGTGTGGTTGACCGGGTACTGCTCATGGTTTTGATGGTAGCCACCGCCCCTCCCTACGGGCTGCCAAAGACCAGAAGCCGGTGGGCACGGTGGACGAGAGAACACCTACCTGTCCAGAGATAAGTTTGTAGGTGATCTGGAGGTCTTTCTGTTCAGTGAGGACCACAGTGGGGTGAAGGGTCATGCCAGGTGACCCTCCCTCATGTCCAGCTGCTCCTGACTGTCGACGTGAACCTTTTCACCGGCTTCATCTTGGGGCTCACACCAGACGGCTGAGATAATTCTAGTCTCACTCCCATATCAGAGGGATTCACATCAAGGTCAAAATAAACTTTATTATCCCTTAAGGGGCAATTTGTTGCACATCCAGCAGTCAAACAACCAGTCCAAACTTCACACAAATGAAATGAGCCAAAATTATTGGCTGCTATTCAAAAGGCCAATAAGAACAGGGACATAATAATTCATATTATGAGTAGAGCCAACAGTGTCTGTAGTCATACACACCCATGCTATGACACCCACATGTCGAGGCTCTGGGACTCCCCGTGCTTCTGTGCAGCTGGTAAGCAGTGCAGGCGGCCCCAGAGCTGACGGCGCCGTAGCTGGTGGCCCCAGAGCTGACGGCCTAGTAGCTGGTGGCCCCAGAGCTGACGGCGCCGTAGCTGGTGGCCCCAGAGCTGACGGCCCCATAGCTGGTGGCCCCAGAGCTGACGGCCTAGTAGCTGGTGGCCCCAGAGCTGACGGCGCCGTAGCTGGTGGCCCCAGAGCTGACGGCCCGTAGCTGGTGGCCCCAGAGCTGACGGCCCGTAGCTGGTGGCCCCAGAGCTGACGACCCTGTAGCTGGTGGCCTCAGAGCTGACGGCCCCGTAGCTGGTGGCCCCAGAGCTGACGGCCCCGTAGCTGGTGGCCCCAGAGCTGACGGCCCGTAGCTGGTGGCCCCAGAGCTGACGGCCCCGTAGCTGGTGGCCCCAGAGCTGACGGCCTAGTAGCTGGTGGCCCCAGAGCTGACGGTGCCGTAGCTGGTGGCCCCAGAGCTGACGGTGCCGTAGCTGGTGGCCCCAGAGCTGACGGCCCCGTAGCTGGTGGCCCCAGAGCTGACGGTGCCGTAGCTGGTGGCCCCAGAGCTGACGGCGCCGTAGCTGGTGGCCCCAGAGCTGACGGTGCCGTAGCTGGTGGCCCCAGAGCTGACGGCCCCGTAGCTGGTGGCCCCAGAGCTGACGGTGCCGTAGCTGGTGGCCCCAGAGCTGACGGGTTTCCCCCGTGTTCTTCCTCCCGCTCCTGCTGGTTGATTGAAAGTAATATACTGATTCTAGACACAGCCTAGATAGAGTTCAAGCTGTCTACAGTGACATGGAGGCATTTCATGTTGACCTGTGAAGAGTGGGATGAGATAGAGGGTAGGAGGCACAGTGCCGTGGTAACATCTGAACATACGTCCAGCTCCTCAGTCTCACTCCAGTGGTTTGGTTCAGTTTGGGCGCGCTTGCTCTACGCAGGAAGTAAATCACTTGTTCTGCTTGTGTTGATTTAAGCTTACTAATGAATCTTTTTTTCCAGATCATGGAGTGATCAAGTTGATCCTAAGTTTCTCAAGGCTCTGTTGATTTTGACATAACAGCCAAAGCCTCCGCTGTGTCTTCAGAGGGTTCCTGTGCTGGGTGTGTGTTCCCTGTATTGGGTGTGTGTTCCCTGTATTGGGTGTGTGTTCCCTGTGCTGGGTGTATGTTCCCTGTGCTGGGTTTGTGCTCCCTGTGCTGGGTGTATGTTCCCTGTGCTGGGTTTGTGCTCCCTGTGCTGGGTGTGTGTTCCCTGTGCTGGGCGTGTGTTCCCTGTATTGGGCGTGTGTTCCCTGTGCTGGGCTTGTGCTCCCTGTGCTGGGTGTGTGCTCCCTGTGCTGGGTGTGTGCTCCCTGTGCTGGGTGTGTGCTCCCTGTGCTGGGTTTGTGCTCCCTGTGCTGGGTGTATGTTCCCTGTGCTGGGTGTGTGTTCCCTGTGCTGGGTTTGTGCTCCCTGTTTTTTTTTTTTTTTTTTTTTTTTTTTAACCTTTATTTAACCAGAAAAACCTCATTGAGATTAAAAATCTCTTTTTCAAGAGTGTCCTGGCCAAGACAGGCAGCAGTACATTCACAAATGTGCTGGGTGTGTGCTCCCTGTGCTGGGTGTGAGTTCCCTGTGCTGGGTTTGTTCCAAATTTTCCAGGCTGCTGCTGTGCACGCCATTGTGCGGTTGTCTGTAACCAACTGTTGAGTCGCTCAGTCACTTGTGTCTCCTGGGCTTGTGCGCAGAGCCGTTGAGCAAATGAGATGGCTTAATTTCTCTGGCCTGCCAAGTCTGCTTTAATCAACCCCGTGTCAGCGTGTGGACGGCCCTGGGGACCTGGCAGGGAGGGGGGCCGGGCTCCAAACCCTGGGGGAAGAGACACTGATGGGGCAGAGATGCACCGAGAACGACATTAATAGTGGAAAGAAGGGTTTACTGCATTAATGAACAGCATAGACATATAAGGCAGAATCCCTAATCTCTTATATCAAGACAGTTTGTGTCTGTGTGTATGTGTATTGGTGTTATTTAATATACAAGAGTAAGAGTTCAAGTAGAGTTAATGTTGTTAATGCTGCTGTGTGCTATGGTGTGCAGGGTCACCTCTCCGGTTCACGGCATGTTTATTTTTTTGTGTTGAAGATCTTGTGTAAACATGTTTCTGGTGCTGGTTATGAGCTCTGTGTCAGGGAAGGTTTCTGCATTTTCTTTTTTTCCAATATTGCCTGTAGTTAAACACACAGACTGGGGTTGTCAAGGGTCTGTGGGAGTGAGTGTGTGTGCGCATTTGTGTGTGTGTGTGTGTGTGTGTGTGTGTGTGTGTGTCGTCCGACAGGGAGAGAGTGAGTGAGTGAGAGACAGAGAGATGAGGCCAGGGTTTCTTGTCTGGCTCTATTGTGCTGCCGCCTCTCTGCGCTCTGCTGGCCAAACCCTTGTGTTTCTGCTGTGAAGCGGCCATGGGGAGGGATGAATGTGTGTGTGTGTGTGTGTGTGTGTGTGGCGGGGGGGGGGGGGGGGTGCTGAGGCTTTCTCAGGGACCTTGGGCTCATTGTGGGTGACGATCCCTGCTGGGCCTGCCAGCTCAACAAGACCATGCTGTATTCACCAGCAGTCCAGCATACACAGTAATGCACTCTAATGTTATGTTACACACTTCAGTACCCGTATGTATTTGTGATCAAGTTTGCGTGATCCTGACACATTCTGGAAATGGTGTCTGGTGCTTGTGCATATGTGCGCAAATGCGCGCACACACACACACACACACACACACACACACACACACACACGCACACACACACACACACACACGCACACACACTCAAAGACAGCAGTGGTGAGATAACTTCTAACTTTGTTTTGACACTTTTGATTAAGGACTGTTGAAGGGACACCTGTACTGTGGCGGTGAACAATAGCCAGGACCCATGAGAGATTGATTTTCTGCATGAGAAAAGGAGTCTTTGTCTAAAGCCACACGCTCTTTTCTTATGCTAACCAGTCATGGAAGATTTCCAATTCAATTTCACCTGAGCGCTGGTCAGCTCTCCACTCTTTTGTATGCCGTCCCTCGAGCCCCTCTAACACACACACACACACACACACACACACACACACACACACACACACACACACACATATATACACAGACGTACTCACAGACACACACTCATAGACATGCACACTCTTCCGCTCCCCCATCTTTTAAACTGCAATTTAGCTGTGATGGGTGGGCAGTCCAGGGGGAGGTGGACGAAAGATTGACAGGTAGCTGGAGCCTCTTCTGTGATACGTGAGGCTCTGTGCCATGCGGGATAAGAGCGAGCTATGTATGTGTACTTCACAACAAAAAGCCAGGGGGAGCGGAAAGAGCTCGGAGATGATCCTAGGCTAGGAGATGATCTAAAATGTTCTAATCCTTATAGAATTATGCAAAGAATTGTGTCTGTGTGCATGTCTGAGTTTCATTTAACTGAGGTATTAGTGTCAATTCCGATTTTGCAGTTTTGAACATGATTTGTGCTGCTTTTTTTATGCCAGATGATCCTGGAATTTGAACAGATGTGGAAGAAAATACTTGTTTTGGTCTCTTTGTCCATTCCTGAGAAAGGACATTGGGAACATGTGAAGTGCCTCACCGTGTGCCTGTAAGCAAACTTATTCTCAACTTGGGATGGTTCTCACGAGTGGCCAGATGTTTGTTTGGTTGCTTCCCTTGTACATTCTCACAATTTGACGTTGAGACCAGGACATGCTGTGTAAAGGTAATCTCCATGAGGAGAGGCGGTGTTCCAGCATTGTGTAGCACTCTGATGGGCGTCCGCTGGCAAACAGGATGTTGGCAGGCCGGTATGCAGTGCTGGATTATAACTGTAGGGCAGAAGCAAGTGGCGCTGGCCTTCAAGGGTCAGTGTGGCGGTGGGCTTTCACTGAGGTCAAGCAGGAGCTGGGGACATCCGAGTCCACGAATCAGTCGTTTGAAGTTTGAGACCAACCAAATAAACAGTTGGAATCGGGCGTGACTGGAGCACAAACCGGCTGACGTAACAATTGTGCAGATGCTGCTTACATGATAGCGTTCAGTCCAGCAGTCAGTCCAGTGTTCAGCGTAGTGTTGGGCGGACACTCTTCTCTTAGCAGTGCATTCTGGGTAGAGTTGGCTGTGCCCCTATGCCTGCTCTCTACACAGCTAAACCCAGCTGCTCGTTATCTACAACCAGTCGCACGCTATAGGCCGGACGCTCTAGACGGACACCGTAGACTGGCCACTATAGACCGGACGCCGTAGACTGGCCGCTAGAGACAGATGCTATAGACGGATCTTTTGTGCATGATTAGAGTTGCAAGGCTGTTTCTTTTTAAAGCATTGCTGTGGATGGACGTGATGCACTGAGCAGAACAGAGACGTGCACAAAATGGTGTGTGTGTGTGTGTGTGTGTGTGTGTGTGCTTTTGATCATGAGACGTGCAGTGAACGACGCGTGCAGAATATACACACAGACCTGCGTTGAATGCTGAAGCGAGGGGCTCGTCCATGACCAAACTTTCTGAAGATGCTCATAAAAAGTGCACTGGGTGTCATGGTGAAGGACTAGCTCTCTTCATACGGCTGGCTGTAATTGAAATAGCATAATTGAAATGGCAGCGAAGGTATTATACAACTGAATACTGAAATATAATGATTAAGATTTTTTAATGATTTTAGTATATGCATAATATGAAGAGAAAGTGCTGATATGAACACAATGCATGCCCTAAATCCAAAAATGAATACGTTAGATGAAGTACTTGAATATGCTTTTATACGGCCCCCTTTAGAGCTCTATTATTGCCATGGAAATTTGCCACAGACTCATTCTGTGTGGTTCAATGAGAAGAGTCCTTAATTAATTTCCTTCATTAATGAATTTGACAGAAAAGCAGAAAAATGAACAGAAAAGGAAATGAACACGGCGGCTTCAACAAACAAGGTCGTGACCTCTGCACCGGGTTAGGGTTTAGGGTCATGAGCTGGGCGTACACTGAGACACAGAGGTGCTGCTGAAGCTCTCGCCTTGGTGGATGGAAAACCTGACTGTGTGAATGTGTGTGTGAGTGTCTGTGCGTGTGTGTGAGTCTTCTTCTTGTGGTCTTGATTTGAGACTCCTAAACTCTTCTGTTAAATCCCTTTGGTGTCTCATCTGACCTTAAATCACTTACAAGGCAGATGACACTGGTGACATTGAAGAGCTGATGCAATCATTTGCGATAATGTCATAATATCATGCAAGAGTGACTCAGCCATTGACGTATTTCACTCTGCTTTGCTGCTAATTTCTAATTAATTTGTCATTTATCCAAGCTAACGTCGAGACGCTTTTGTTTTTCATCTCGTCTTTATTAGGTAATGGGGCGCCCCGGTACACACATGTAATCCTGGCCTAAGGAGCTGACGTAGTTAGTGCTGAGGGTGTTGTAAAGGATGTTATAGCAAAATATGAAAAATAATTAAGGGTGTTTTGAGCCTGAATGGTTGCATGACTGTTCTTTGAGCTCTGCTTTCTTTGGACTCCGACTGGAAAATCGTTTGAGGAACGCTGTCTCCCGTGGCTCCCTGCTCCTTCCCCTGAGCACACTCTGTGACACACCTCTAACACACACACGGCCCCGCAGGCGTGCTCGCAAAAAGAGAGAGAGAAAAAAAGCGGAAATTATTCCAAAGAAAATGAAACCCGTTCCTGTTGGGTGTGCTGTTCTCTGGTAAACCCGTTCCTGGTAAAAACCCAAGTCCCAATGATCTTTTTTTTTTCATTCCAGTGACAATTCCACGCTTGCCAATCTCACGAACAGGATTTACTTGGTCAGCTTTCCGTATCTGTCTTCTTCCTTTTCCCTCTGTGTCTCCTCGCCGCTGCAGGCGGGTTCAGGGGTGTCCAAATTCTGCCCCCACACGTTACACCCCCGCCCCCAGAACCTTCCAGAACACCACACTCCAGCAGGCTGCACCCTTAACACCAGCTGTCGTGATTTTCTACCTCTGTAGTTCCATCTCTGTAAGTAAATCTGCCCGAGAACAGGGAGACCTGTCAGCTTCACAAACACTTCATTGTCACTTTATTGACTCTTTCTTGGAGATGAAGGCACAAGAGGGAAAAGACAGAGGGAAAAGACAGAGGGACAGGACAGAGGGACAGGACAGAGGGACAGGACAGAAGGACAGGACAGAAGGACAGGACAAAGCATCCCGGCAGAGTTTGGTTTTTTTTTTTGGCTTGAAAAACATTCTTGCAGAAGAAATTTTTCTTTTGAGAAATATGCTTTCAATTAAGATAAATATTTCCAATATTTTGTGCGTAAAGTTGTTGGCCAATCACATTGTGAGTTAGCTCTGTCTCTGTCTGTTAACCAATCCCATTGTGAGCTGTCTCTATCTTTCTCTTTGTCTAAGTTTCTTTCTTTGTGTATCTCTCAATCAGTGCTGACCATATGTCCTGAGTGTACTTCACCACTTTTATTATCAGAGTACTTGCTTATGTCATTATGTTAAGTTCATCACACTAGACAGGTGATCTGCTCATTGGCCATGCTGTGTTCAGCCTCTAATACTGCTTCAGCGTCTCTATCTCACACCAGCGTCTCTTCTCCCTGAACGTCTCTTGCTCACACCGGCGTCTCTTCTCTACATAGACACCAACACAGATCCTTTTCCTTTCATCTCAGGTAGACAGATGCAAAGCTGATACGTGATGCCTCTCAAGTTCATGTCGAAGGTCAGCGTTTACCTGAAGGTGCATCTGAGAGGTAGCTTTCTGGAAACGGGTCCCAGAGGGACTGGCCAGGTCGAATAACACCTGCCCTTGTTGGAAGGGTTCTCGCCTCTTTCCACCCTCGCCTTAGGCATTTCTCTGTGACCTGGGTTAGGATTAGGCTTTAGGGTTAAGGTTGGGATTAGGCGTAGCCCTTAGGGATTTCTTTGTGACCAGGGTTTACTGCCTGCATCTACAGGAGGACATGTGCTTTAAACACCCCGAGACTCCTCAATGGAAAGAGCCAGATTAAAACATCTGGACACTTGTAGAGGAAAAAGTAAAATGTGATGCATTTTTATAGTTATAATAATAATAATAAAAATAGATTTGATTCCTTCAATTTATTATGTATGCATGAGACTTCATCAAACATTACATGACTGTTGGTTACATATACCGTATGAAGTATGTATATAATAACACTAAAATAACACATTCATTGAAAATCTTTATTTATTATGTAGTGGAATGCATTGACAACAAAATAACATGATGATCAATGTAAATCAAAATTATTATCCCATGGATTTGGAATCCTACTCAAAATAAAAGTGGAAAATCAAATAGGTTGATCCAACTTCAGTGGAAATTCCTCAAAACAAGTTAAAATGAGGTTCAGCAGTGTCTGTTGGTGGAGGGAACGAGACATGATGTCCCAGATGTGCTCGATTGGATTCAGGTCTGGGGAACAGACAGGCCAGTCCATAGCATCAATGCCTTCATCATGCAAGAACTGCTGACACACTTCAGCCACATGAGAACTAGCATTGTCATGCATCACAAGGAACCCACTGCACCAGCATATGGTCTCACAATGAGTCCCGGTACCTAATGACAGTCAGGGTACCTCTGGCTAGCACATAGAGGTCTGTGCGGCCCTCCAAAGAAATACCTCCCCACACCTTTACTGACCCACTGCCAAACCAGTCATGCTGTAGGATGTTGCAGACAGCAGAACATTCTCCACGGTGTCTCCAGACTCTGTCACGTCTCCAGACTCTGTCATATGCTCAGTGTGAGCCTGCTCTCATCTGTGAAGAGCACAGGGCGCTAATGGCGAATCTGCCAATCTTGGTGTTCTCTGGCAAATGCCAGTTGCCCTGCATGTTGTTGGGCTGTTAGCACAAGCTCCACTTGTGGACATCAGGCTCTAATACCACCCTCATGAAGTCTGTTTCTGACAGTTTGAGCAGAAACATGGATATTAGTGGCCTGCTGGAGGTCATTTTGCAGGGCTCTGGCCCTGCTCCTCCTGTTCCTCCTTGCAGAAAGGAGGAGGTAGCGGCCCTGCTACTGGGTTGTTGCCCTCCTACGGCCCCCTCCATGTCTCCTGGTGTACTGGCCTGTCTCCTGGTATCTGCTCCATGCTCTGGACACTGTGCTGACAGACACAGCAAACCTTGCCACAGCTCGCATTGATGTGTACCATCCTGGATGAGCTGCACTACATGAACAACTTGTGTTGTTTGTAGATACCACCTCTTGCTACCTCTATGGTGAGAGAACTGACAAAATGCAAAAGTGACCAAAATATCAGCCAGAAAATATGAGAACAGAGAAAAGGTCTGTGGTCACCACCTGCAGAACCACTCCTTTATAGGGGGTGTCTTGCTAATTGCCTCTCATTTCTACCTGTTGTCTGTTCCATTTGCACAACAGCAGGTGAAATTGATTCACAGTCTGAA
Source organism: Brachyhypopomus gauderio (assembly GCF_052324685.1). Classification (NCBI taxonomy): domain Eukaryota; kingdom Metazoa; phylum Chordata; class Actinopteri; order Gymnotiformes; family Hypopomidae; genus Brachyhypopomus; species Brachyhypopomus gauderio. Next base: position 6,601,562 of record NC_135214.1, read on the forward strand.
TCTGAAATCTAACAGAACAGGTTGTTGGTTTCACAGAACTGTGGTTGGCTTGGAATTACATTGTGTTGTTTAAGTGTTCCCTTTATTTTTTTGAGCAGTATACATATATATCTTTGTTAGTTTCTTTTAAAATATCTTTTAGTTCTCTTTTGTAATATGTTCTAATCAGTTGTGTAGTGTAACGTGGCTTGCGCCACGGAGCGAGGAGACGGACACAACCGCTGAGAGGAGCGAGATTTATTGCAGGACATTCCATACTCGTCGTCAGATAACCAGTCCGGGTCGATAACGGGAGGGCAGTCCGAATAACATGCAAAAACAGGCATTACCAAGACAGGGGACACGAGTACAGACACTGGATCAAAAAGGCAGGAACAATCAACGGTCAGGTATAGTGATCGACACAGACACAATCAAACAAGGAATCAAAAATACTCGACAAGGGACAAGGGAGACACAGGGGCTTTTATACACAGGACTAAACTAGGGACAGGTGATGACAATGACACAGGGGCGTGGCAACAAACAAGGAAACACGAAGACAAACGAGCAGGGCGGGACAAACAGGCAGGGAACACGGACATGAGGGAACCCAGAGTGACAGCTACGAGAGGGGGCGTAGCCGCACGTGACAGAACCCCCCCTCAAAGCGTGCCACTCCGGGGCACGCAAGGGCAGACAAGACAGGAACCAGACTCGGACAGGACGGGGAACCACGGTACACGGCGAGGGATAGGGGACACGGGACAGGACGCTACGGGACAGACAAGACCGGGCAAGGCAGGACAAGGAGCCTGAGGCAGGACAGAGACAGGGGAAACAGAGACTGGCCAGGAGCTGGGCTGGGGCATGGCAACACAGGCAGGGACCGGGCGAGGCACGGGAGCAGGGCCGGACGGGACAGGACTGGGAACAGACACAGGAGTGGGGCCAGGGGACAGGGCAGAGACAAAGACAGAGGCAAACACGGCGTGGACGACTGAGACCGGCACAGGAACAAAGTGGGTCAGGACTTGGGGAACCGACATGGGGACCGGGACAGAGACGACACCACAAGAACCAGACACGGGAACAGGAACACAGACCCTGACAGACACAACCACGGGGACAGGGACCAAAACAAAACCAGGGATGGGACCAGGGAGCAAGGGGAACACAGGCAACGGAACATAGGAGGCACATGACGGAGCAGGGGGAACACAAAGTCCATGCCCAACAGGGGGCAGCACAGTCTCAGGGGCAACAGGCGGGGTCCGCTGGCGGGCAGCGGGGACAGGCGGGGCCCGCTGGCGGGCAGCGGGGACAGGCGGGGCCCGCTGGCGGGCAGCGGGAACAGGAGCCGGCAGACAGGCAGCGGGAACAGGAGCCGGCAGACAGGCAGCGGGAACAGGAGCCGGCAGACAGGCAGCGGGAACAGGAGCCGGCAGACAGGCAGCGGGAACAGGAACCGGCAGACAGGCAGCGGGAACAGGAACCGGCGTGGACGACCCCTCCTGGGTCGCGGAGACAGGAACCGGCGTGGACGACCCCTCCTGGGTCGCGGAGACAGGAACCGGCGTGGACGACCCCTCCTGGGTCGCGGAGACAGGAACCGGCGTGGACGACCCCTCCTGGGTCGCGGAGACAGGAACCGGCGTGGACGACCCCTCCTGGGTCGCGGAGACAGGAACCGGCGTGGGTGAGACGCCCTCGGGGGGCGTGACAGCCATAGTGACGTCCTCGGGGGCTGTGTCCGCCGGGCTGACGTCCTCGGGGGGCGGAACCACCGGGCTGACGTCCTCGGGGGGCGGAACCACCGGGCTGACGTCCTCGGGGGGCGGAACCACCGGGCTGACGTCCTCGGGGGGCGGAACCACCGGGCTGACGTCCTCGGGGGGCGGAACCACCGGGCTGACGTCCTCGGGGGGCGGAACCACCGGGCTGACGTCCTCGGGGGGCGGAACCACCGGGCTGACGTCCTCGGGGGGCGGAACCACCGGGCTGACGTCCTCGGGGGGCGGAACCACCGGGCTGACGTCCTCGGGGGGCGGAACCACCGGGCTGACGTCCTCGGGGGGCGGAACCACCGGGCTGACGTCCTCGGGGGGCGGAACCACCGGGCTGACGTCCTCGGGGGGCGGAACCACCGGGCTGACGTCCTCGGGGGGCGGAACCACCGGGCTGACGTCCTCGGGGGGCGGAACCACCGGGCTGACGTCCTCGGGGGGCGGAACCACCGGGCTGACGTCCTCGGGGGGCGGAACCACCGGGCAGACGTCCTCGGGGGGCGGAACCACCGGGCAGACGTCACCGGGGGGCGGAACCGCCATACTGACGTCACCGGGGGGCGGAACCGCCATACTGACGTCACCGGGGGGCGGAACCGCCATACTGACGTCACCGGGGGGCGGAACCGCCATACTGACGTCACCGGGGGGCGGAGTCGGCCACTCCTGCCGTGAGTGTCCACTACTCCCCCCCAAAAAATTCTTTGCCGTTTTAAGGGGAGAAGCTGGCAGGATCAGAGGAGGGAGGAGCTCCTCAGGGTAAGTGACGACCTCAAGCGTTGTGGCAGCGGGGCTCTGAACCGGGGCCGTGGTCTTCTTCCTTCCCCGGTCTGGTCTGCGCCTGGAAGAACATACAGACACAACTGCTTCTCGGTGGCTTTCATTGTGACTCCGCCTCGTCGGAGGTATCGGGAGTTCACAATGGCTTTTGGAAGCCAACCGAGAGCCAAGCCAACGCTCGTCTGTACATTCATTCCGTCTACCCGAATCTCGCGCTACAGGTTGGAGTTGGGCAGACACATAGCGCTTATCAGGGAGCTCATCGCAAAAGCTGGAAACCGAAAGTGATTTCGCTTTGTTTTTATAGCGACGAGACTCCCCTGTACCCACAGCGCAAGGGGAATTCCTGTCTCTGGTTCGTTCACGCTGTAATACCGGAAAGTCGAACCGAATTAAACCAGCCAACATCTCATTACAGCGATTGAACTTACCAGAGTCTCGCTCTCTCGCTGTGTCCTTGTATGGTCGAGTATTCTACGTGGCTTGCGCCACGGAGCGAGGAGACGGACACAACCGCTGAGAGGAGCGAGATTTATTGCAGGACATTCCATACTCGTCGTCAGATAACCAGTCCGGGTCGATAACGGGAGGGCAGTCCGAATAACATGCAAAAACAGGCATTACCAAGACAGGGGACACGAGTACAGACACTGGATCAAAAAGGCAGGAACAATCAACGGTCAGGTATAGTGATCGACACAGACACAATCAAACAAGGAATCAAAAATACTCAACAAGGGACAAGGGAGACACAGGGGCTTTTATACACAGGACTAAACTAGGGACAGGTGATGACAATGACACAGGGGCGTGGCAACAAACAAGGAAACACGAAGACAAACGAGCAGGGCGGGACAAACAGGCAGGGAACACGGACATGAGGGAACCCAGAGTGACAGCTACGAGAGGGGGCGTAGCCGCACGTGACATGTAGGTCCACTGCTGGGAGTTGAACTATTTCGCTACTGGATGTTATACAGGTCCACAGCTGGGTGTTGTACTGGTGTGCTGCGGTGTTTGTCTACATTGGCGTTTGGGTGTTTATTGGCATGTAATGAGATCATCCTTCTGTGCTGTTGGATATCAGAGAACACCATCAGTAGAGAGAGTGGATGATCCACAGGGATATCAGAAGCTAATCCCTCTCTCTCTCTCTCTCTGTCTCTCTCTCACTATTATCTACTTGGCATCCCTCCTGTGCCTCTGCAGTGCCAGCCGGTGGGAAGAGGAGACAGCAGCAGGAGAATTTAAAGGCTAAATTTACCCGCCATGGGTAAACATGTCTGCTCACTGAGAAAGAGAGAGAGAGTGAGGGAGAGTGAGCGAGAGAGAGAGAGAGAGAGCACAGCATAATCCTGAAGGCCTGTGAGAGATTAGAGATTTTCATGTATAATCCACTCTCCTCCTCCTTCAGGTTGCCTGGGTGCCAAGGTCCTTGTCATGCTGCTCTTTATCCTCGGAGGAGATGAGGTCTTTTTAACAGACTGCCTATTGCATTTGTACATGTAACAGCAGGATTGAAGATATACTTAAAATTGCGTTCACTGATGATGGTGTCCACTGGTGTGAAATGGGCCCTGTATGATATCAGGAATATGCATTCTGTCATCAAGTCTTGTGCTGTGACGTGCCAGCATGTGTCTGATCAGTGGCGTCGCGGGGCCTTCAGTGCAGAAGCAGTAACGTCCGAATAGTGTGCGGCTGTTGGGCAAGGTGCTCCTATAAACGCTCCCCACTCTGCTCCCCGTGGGAGGCACGGAAGTCGTAATAGTCAGTGTATTACTGTGGGAGACTGGTGAGGCTGTGTAGTGGTTTGGTCAGTGTAAGCGTGAGCTCACCTCCTGATTTCTGAACTGGCTCTTCTCATTCTTGATCACATGTTCACGAATCAGATGCATTTCTAATCTGGGACCACATACAAAAGTAGTTCAAATTGCTCATGAACTTTACACTACAGTTATTTTGTGAAACAGGGCCCCGTCCACACAACCCTTAATGAATCACATCCACATAAAGACTCAGATGTGAGTCACTTTGTGCTGGTAACATGAAGGGAGCCTCTGAAGGGAGCCTCTGAAGGGAGCCTCTGAAGGGAGCCTCTGAAGGGAGGCTTAGACTTGGAGAACTTTTGGGTTTTCACTGTGAACTCCTCCATGTTGGCTCAGGTGGCAGTGTCTGATGCTGTGACGTGCTGTGGAAAAGGCAGGAGCTCAGGAATTCTGCTGGGGCAACATGGTGGCAGTGTTCAAAAACATGGAGGTTAGGCAAATTGGCACTCCCTGACAAATTCTCCCTGAGTGTGTGTCTCTTCGTGTTGTCTGAGTGCATAAATGTGAGTGTACTTGTATGCCCAGTGGTGGATGGTGGACGGTGCTCTGTCACTAGGGTCTGTCCTCTGTCCCCTTCCTGCGCACAATTCAGTCCCCCAGGGGGCGATGGATTCCGGTTGTACACTGTGCGCAATTTGCTGTTGCTTCTTGCCGGTGTGTGATTGGTCGTGTAAGACTTGTACCTGTGTTAAAGTTGTAAAGCGACCTTGGGCATCCCCGAAAGGTGCTATATAAATTGAACATTCATTCATACTATACACACAAGCTCTTGTGTACACACAGGCTAGATGCCAAGTTGAAAACTTACTTTATTAGATATTTACTAACATTCAAAAAGAGAACCTGAGGATGGATTTATTTAAAATATTTTAGACATTGCAATGCAGTAAGCATTGGTTATTGGAGCTAGGTTATTAAATGTTAATGAATATCAAAATGGTTGCAGCCATATGATTCTAATCTCATGATTACAGATTCATAAGGAATGGCTAAGACCCAGGTCATATGAGAGGTCACAGAGGTTAAAGGTGGGAGTCAGAGGTCAAGTGGTGCACTCTTAAGACTTAATTTGTATAGAATCTACTGACATCTATCACTTTAAAAACTGGTAAGAAAAAAGATCTTGGTAAAAAATTACATTTAATTTCTTATGACTGCCGTAGTGTTTGCTTTTCTGATAACAATTAATTCATATCTATATTTAGTAAATAATTAATGAATTAATTTTAATAAGCTTTCTGACCAATATATTCCTTATGAGTATCTCCTAGCTTTAAAAAACAGTTTTGTGTTTTTGCAGCAGGTCTGCACATCCAGGCCATCCTTCTGAACAGTGTCTTTGCAGCAGGTCTGCACACCCAGGCCGTCCTTCTGAACAGTGTCTTTGCAGCAGGTCTGCACACCCAGGCCGTCCTTCTGAACAGTGTTTTTGCAGCAGGTCTGCACATCCAGGCCGTCCTTCTGAACAGTGTCTTTGCAGCAGGTCTGCACACCCAGGCTGTCCTTCTGAACAGTGTCTTTGCAGCAGGTCTGCACACCCAGGCCGTCTTTCTGAACAGTGTTTTTGCAGCAGGTCTGCACACCCAGGCCGTCCTTCTGAACAGGCTAATCACGCTGTCCTGTAATAATAACCCTGAGATATGCAATCATGCGGTTTACACACGGGTCACAGGGGCAGTGTTGTGTGTGGAAGTGAGCGGAGGTTTGTGTGCCTGTCCCAGCGGACCACGGCCACGCCGCACTGACAGAAGAACGCCACCACGGCAGCTGAGCATCTCCGCGCCTGTTTTCAACCAGCCGCTGATTAGTTTACTGTCGCCTGATTAGAAATTAATTAAAATGATGAAACAGGCTGTGGGAGACGGGGAGGGCGGGGCTGGGGGGGGGGGGGGGGGGGGTCGTCACAGGGAGAAGAAGCCTGATGACTTTCAGAGAAGCATTGTGCTGTAGTCCAAGGGTGTGTGTGTGTGTGTGTGTGTGTGTGTGTGTGTGTGTGTGTGTGTGTGTGTGTGTGTGTGTGTGCGCGTGTGTGTGTGTGGTTGTGTGTGCATGATGATCATACTACCATGTGTGTATTCCACAGTGAGGTGGGCAGGAGGGGAGGCTCTCTTCCTAGCTCCATCTCTTCTTCACACACGTGAGCACGTGAACATACACACACACACACGAGCACATGAACACACGTGTGAGCATGTATATACACACCTGAGCACATGAATACACACACATGAGCACGTGAATACACACATGTGAAGAAGTGAATACACACACACGAGCACATGAACACACACGTGAGCATGTATATAAGCACACGTGAGCATGTGAACACACACACACACGAGCACATGAACACACACGTGAGCATGTATATACACACACCTGAGCACATGAATACACACACATGAGCACGTGAATACACACGTGAGTACGTGAATAAACACACATGAGCACGTGAATACACACGTGAGTACGTGAATAAACACACGTGAGCACGTGAATACACACACCTCTCTATATTTTACTGTCCTTCAAAGCTCCTTCAGCCTTTGCCACCGGCAGGTCACCTTGAGAGCGGTTCTCCCCCTTCAGATCAATACTCTACATCCCCCTCCCCGTGTGTGTGTGCACGTGTGTGTACGTGTGTGTGTGTGTGTGTGTGTATGAGTGAGAGAGAGACTACTGTACATGTTTCATTAGATACATACATGTGTTTATTGCTGAGCTGTGAGCTGCCGTCTCCACAGCAGAGCTTACAAAAACAGCCCAGAACTGAAATTAATTACCTGAATGACTGTAGACAGAGCAGTTAGCATTATGTAACGCTAAATGCTTTGTTGTATTGCTACTGGATAGCATCAGCTGTATGGATAGCAGGCAAATTGCTGCTCCATAAGCGGTTTATGCAGCTGTGCGGGATCTGTATTTCATGGCTGAATGAACCTGTAATTGGACCCTAATGAAGCCCAGAGGGGTTGGGTGGCGTCGGGAGAACGCGCCGCTGTTTATTTCACAGTGGACTCTTCAGATTAAAAGGCTTCAGTGTTTACCTCATGGCTCAGTGGATCATCTTTTCAATTTGGCTTGACAGGCGGTGGACAGCAGTCCCAGAGCACGGTGCTTAGTCAGGGGGAGGGGGAGGGAATGAGAGAGAGAGAGAGAGAGAGAGAGAGAGAGAGAGAGAGAGAGAGAGAGAGAGAGAGAGAGAGACAGAGAGAGACAGAGAGAGAGCACACAACACGGGATCATGCCTCGAACGGTCAAGGCAGTAACAGGCATGAAGATTCCAGAGCCGCTGGGTATGTCTGGATTACTGTGGCATGATATGTGATGGTAGTGTTGCACTCTGGGGACAGGAAACAGTCAGGGACTCACTAGAGTCACACCCCTCCCCTCCCTAAACCCTGCCCCCTAAAATACACTTTTATCAAATATAAACCTTCAGCACTTAGACTTATCTATAGAGTAAACTCAGTCTCATTGTTTCTCCTTGTTGATTTTGTCAAGGGTTGTCTGGGATGTTTTCTTGTGATTGAGGGTCTATCTGAAGCAGAGCAGTGGATGTGGCTGTCCAGTGCATTATGTAATGAGAAATAAAATTAGATTTCAATTAGACACTTGCTGAGGACTTGATTACAACCTCCTGTGCATACACACACACACACACACACACACACACACACACACACACACACACTCACACTCACACTCACACACAGACATGTACTAACATACTATGTTAAGCATGGTGGTCTAACTAAATCAGCATGTGCAGGCTAATTGGAAAATGCTTTAAATAATTTCTAATTAGAACAAGTGTGATAGTAATTGGCTTGGTAATCTCAGGATTAATTAGTGTTGCTGTGCACTGAATCTCTTTCTCACTTGCTTGTTCTGCCTCCCATGCTTGTTCTGTGTGTGTGTGTGTGTGTGTGTGTGTGTGTGTGTGTGTGTGTGTGTGTGTGCGCGTGCATGTTGGAGTGAACGAACGTATGAATGAATGAATACGTGAATGGATCCGGCAGGTTTCCTATAGACCTTGAGCAGTTCAGGGGGCGGAGCCGAGGCCCAGACAGAAGTGTCTTTGTTTGGGTTGTACTTCTGCGGGTGGCCCCACTGCATGGCGAAAGACACATTTGTTTCCAACCAGACAATAAAATAAAGCGAAGCTATTAAAGATGGGGTCTCTGCGCATGCCCCCGCTGCCCTGGCCCCCGGGCCCTGTGTGGGCTCTAATAGACCTGACGTGTCTTCTGTGTCTCCATCCAAAATGATGTCACCACTTGACAAGAGTTACAGGATGGCATCTGTGCACAAATGATCTCTTCTCTCCTGTCTTCTTCTCTTCCTATTTTCTAAATCCCTCTTTCCGAACTGCATTCCACTTGCAAGCTGCCTCTGTGCCTCTTTCCTGGGTTCACTTCCTCTCCCTCTCTCTCTCTTCCTCTCCTTCTCTCTCTCTCCCTCTCTCTCTGTCTCTCTGCCCTCACCAGGGTAAGTAGCCTCTCATACTGTGCAGGTAGGAAGTGAGGTGACCTCTGGCACTGTAGACTGGACCCCCCCCCCCCCCACACACACACACAATTCATACTTCAGTTAAAAAGAGGGGGGGACATTTAAGAGAGAGAGATGATTTAAGGTGACCATACTGAAGAAGCCATGAGCCTTTTAAATATCAGTTGCTCAATATTGTTCTCCTTATTTAGGTTGCTGTTGGGTTTAGAACAGCTACATTTGTTTTTGTTATTTTCTGTGTTATGCCCTGAAAGGTTCAGCGGTATATTTCTGGCTCAGCTCTGCTTCTGAAACTCGATCCTGTAAATGCATCCCCATGGGTGTTTGCTGTTCACTGTAATTGCATTCGTTTGACCTCAGGGGCAGTAGTACCTACCCTCACACGATCTGATACATAAGCAGCCATTGTTAGAAGTTTATTTCATGTGCTAAACTAGTTAATCTAACTATTTTCTTCATCCTTTAAAAATGTGTTAATGAGCAGCAGGTCAAACACCTGGACCTGGTCCATGGTTCCGGGTGGCCTAACCCATATTCTTTGTGATGAAGTATGTCTGTATCCTTGTTTCATGCCTGCCTCCGGCCTGGTTGGTCCTGACCCGGATTCTTTCTCCCAGATCTGAATGTATATACAGGTATGGTGGCCCCAGTGGCCTTTCCCCTGACATTTACTGGGCCTGAGCAAGGACATGGCCTTTTCTTCCTCTCCCCCATTCCTCACTAATCAGGGGGGTCTGAATAGCAGGCAGATAAGACTATTGTTTGGCCTGACAATGTCCTGATGATATGGCCAGAGAGGATCGCTACCCCGTGCCTCCCCTTTCAGAGCTGCCCTGCCACCAGAGAGAACTCATTACCACAGAGCAACCAGGTTAATTAGCTCAGAGAGAGAAAGAGCAGGAGAGGAAGAGAGAGGAGGAGAGGAAGAGGGAGGAGAAGAGATCGACATCTGTATTTATTCCAGAATACGTTTTTTTTTTTTTTTTTTTTGTTTGTTGGAGGGAGGGTGGGTCACTTCGTAAATGGATTTACCAAAGGTTTGGGGACATGGCCGGGTGCCTGCGAGCCTTAATGTCTCAGTGATGTCTCATTTTAACATGCTCTGTTATTTTGTCATAATATTTTTCACTTTTATACACTGTATTTGCCTAAGAAGCATCGGGCAGGTGGATTTTGCGGTCTGACCAACAGGGGGAGCTCTGCAACTCTGCAACTCCCATCCTATGTGATAACTGCTTCAAACCACATTATGGGGATATTGTGTAGCACCATATTGCAGCAATATAAGAGTACTTAGTCTGTCACTCTGTACCTGTTGAGCTTCGATGTTTCTGCTTGCTGTAATGGCAATTTCATAGATGTTTATGCGTGGAAAAGTGTGGGTTATGTGTATATTTGTGCTAGTTTCATTATGTGTGTTCATGCATTAGAGCAGTAATTGAGGCTTATGTTGAGAGATGTAGACATACTCCATGTCTGCAGTGTTGAAGGAGCTGTGTGGGGTTGGATGTCTGGGGTTAGTTGGTTGGGGTTAGATGTCTGGGGTTGGATGTCTGGGGTTAGTTGGTTGGGGTTAGATGTCTGGGGTTAGTTG
>NC_135214.1:6617042-6622042 GCF_052324685.1 Brachyhypopomus gauderio
TGTATGAGGAGTGAGGCACACGTGCATTATGTCCTGGGTGTACATTTACATTTACATTGCATTATGTCCTGGGTGTATGAGGAGTGAGGCACACGTACATTATGTCCTGGGTGTATGAGGAGTGAGGCACACGTGTGTTATGTCCTGGGTATATGAGGAATGAGGCACACGTGCGTTATGTCCTGGGTGTATGAGGCACACGTGCGTTATGTCCTGGGTGTATGAGGCACACGTGTGTTATGTCCTGGGTATATGAGGAATGAGGCACACGTGCGTTATGTCCTAGGTGTATTAGGCACACGTGCGTTATGTCCTGGGTGTATGAGGCACACGTGTGTTATGTCCTGGGTATATGAGGAATGAGGCACACGTGCGTTATGTCCTAGGTGTATTAGGCACACGTGCGTTATGTCCTGGGTGTATGAGGCACACGTGTGTTATGTCCTGGGTATATGAGGAATGAGGCACACGTGCGTTATGTCCTAGGTGTATTAGGCACACGTGCGTTATGTCCTGGGTGTATGAGGCACACGTGTGTTATGTCCTGGGTATATGAGGAATGAGGCACACGTGCAACCTTCACCTCTGCTGCTTCCTCTTTCTGTTGCTTTATCATGAACTACAACAAAGCCCTTTGTTTAGATCACATCATGACACGGAGACACCAGATCACCAGATCACCAGCCTCTGTGTAAAAGAGTGAGCAGAGAAACAAAAAAACTTTCAAATCACAGTTTCACCATAAAGAGAAGCAGAAAGAGGGTGAGAGGTTCTTTATTCTACTGTGGAAATACTTTAAAGGTTGAACTAAATAAGCCCATTGCTTTAAGCGACACAGTTCAGAGACGGGACGTGGGAGAGCGTGGACGGTGATCGCCCAGCTGTAATTCCCAGTACGGAGCAGCGTTGAGCTCAGCTTGCATTTGTTGGCTGCTACTGCTGAAATCCATATAGCGTTCCGGATCCAGGGCGAGCATTCCCACGCCTGCCGTGGTGCCATCTTACCAAATAACATTTCTGGGAAGAGGATCTTCCTTTGTTCTGAGGTGATCTGTATCTCTGAGGCTGCGCAGAACGATACATGCATTAGGAAAAGCACGCTCCAGTTTTTAGGGGCTGACGGCAAGAATGTTCCAGGTTGGATTTGCTACCGCCAGCATAAGTGAAAGCTTGACCTTAGGACCAGTTTTACTTTTCTTTTTATTATAAAATCTTTTGACTTTTCACTGTTGCATACTAGCACATTTCATATGAATTGAATATATATATCTATGTAATAATTTGCCAAATGTAATATTTAGTAAATTACTATTATTTATTTTTGATATTTTATTCACATCACAAAAAATTGTGATTATTTATATTCTTCCAACCTGTTATTATTAAAATTAATACACACAATCTTCGTTTGTTTGTTTTTTTTTTTAAGAAATAAACATTTTAATTTTAAATGCATTTTATTGACATGATTTTGTTTTAATTTAACTCTCCATACTTACTCAGACCGTTTTACTTTTATATTCCTGTTGCGATGCACGTTACTTGCAAAAACAAACATGGCTTTTGCCCTTCACGTACTCTTTTTCAACACCGGCGTCGACACAGAAACAGCGAGCAATAAGGTGGACTTGTGTCTCGTGCGGGGTAATATCGGTGACGCGCGCGGCCGGGTCCGCCACTTCGCGAGCGCCGTGGGACGTTCCCGGCGGAGTGCGGCTGACACTGGAAGATTAGCCGTGAGCAGCACTTAGGGCGCGCGCCGGTAATTTGGGTAATTTTATTGCGGGGTTTGTCTATCCTGAAATTACGACGCCACTGTCTTTGTGTGCGCTGTAATTTCCCCGTTTCCCTCGCCGTGATTGAAGTGAAATGGAGGCTACTGGCGCTCGTGTTTTCTCATACAAAGAACAGCCTCATCTCACAGCTACTCTGTCCTGTCGACTCCACTCCGTTCGCTCATATTCAAGTTAAAAGTGACTTTAAGGGAGTCGCACTGAGAAACTGGTAAAACCTATAAAAAGAGAGCTGATAAAACTAGTAAAGATAAGACTGATAAATCTGATCCGGATAAAACATTTAAAATGTGAAAACGCAACGTTTCTTTTATATAAACGCAGTTCATTTTTTGTCCTAATTGTTGTCTTTAGTGATTTGAAATGATGATTCTTGTGCAGGCCAATATATAGATATTTATACAGAAACAATAATTTCAGGTAATTCAAATGATTAGTCATTTGAATAATAATTTTAAAATGTAAAAAGGTTCTTTGGAGTGTGTGAAAGAAAGTACAATAAGGGGAGAGAAATGGAGAGAGAAATGTTTGTATTCTTTTGGCATCGGGTGATGCCCTGATTTTTATTTTGTTCTATGATCTATTTTAGAAATTTTGTCTTAAAATACTACACCCTTAGTTTGTAGCACAAGCTCTTGCATTCACGACATGTGTCTTCAATTCATGGGGTTTTCTTAAGTTTATGCGCACATACTCGAGTGTTTAAGATGGTTTATCCTGTAAGGAATAATGGTATACATTTGTCCTGATTGTAGCCAAACTGTTAAAGCCCGTTCAAGGTCTGAAAAGGGTCTGTGACAAAATGCTCTGCTGTTTACCATGGAGACAAGGGTAGCACCACTCTCCGTTTCTCTGGTAACCGAGGCCTTTCTCCACGGCGACGGCTATTGAGCTCCCAGGGAGAGACAAAGGAGTGGTCTGCGCTGGTAATTTCTTATCTGGAAAAAAAAGCCCATTAGTGCCCGGGCTTAACTAGGGCCCACACTGGAGTAAGGCAGAATCATTGTCATGCAGCCCCACTGTTGGGGGGTGGGGGTGGCTGTTAAGGGGTGTGTGTGTGTGTGTGTGTGTGTGTGTGTGTGTGTGTGTGTGGGTGTGTGTGGTGGTTGTGGTGAAGGTGGTATCTAGATTTTGCTGTCCCTTCTCTGTGCCAGAGATGTAAATAAACATTTGCTGCGCCTCAGTAAATCAGAAGAAATTGGCCAGTGTCTCCAGTCTCGTGTTAAGAAAGAAACTATTATGCTGATATTGAGAAGCTTTTATTGGGCTGCTGTGATTGTGCCTGAATTAAACAGGATCTCTGTAAGGTGCAGGTGAATCGTGTGACAGGTTGGAGCATGGATTTGTAATTCTCTTAACGTGTATGTTTGCTATATTCATTTACACATTACAAAACCAACCTGTTATTGCTGTTGGTTTAAAACACAATAAAAGGAAACTTTGACAAGAACACTGAACAAATCCTTTACATAAACATAAATGGGCTTCTCTGTTTGCTAGCTGCAGTTTGCAATGACCAAACAAAAGTCCAGAATTTAGTGTGTGGAAACCTGTGGCTGTAAGGAAGAGATGGAGAAACATGGTCTGGATTATTTGTATCATGGACTGAACTTCTATTGATCTGTGCCTCCTGTTCTCAACAGACTTCCGATAAAGACATGAAGAAGAAGGAAGAGAGGGAGGTAGTGGAGGAGAGAGGTAAGTCAAGTGACCGTGGAGAAGAGATATCGACCTCCCTCCAAATCCCCCACAGGAACCTAGTGAACCCCTTGCTTAAATGCCACAACCCACCTTTTCTCTAGCTGTGGATTGATGTGACATTTGACATAATTGTTAGGACAATCTCTCTCTCTCTCTCTCTCTCTCTCTCTCTCTCTCACTCCCTCTCTCTCTGGTTTCCTTCTCTTGTGTCTGCTCTCTTTCACTTCTGGATCCTCCCCGTCAGTAATATGGCACGTGAGAGTAATGTCGAGTTTTACTTGTACAAACAGAGTGTTTGGGCTCAAGCTGCACTCCTCTCTCAAAGCTCCTTGGAGGAGGGAGATGGTCGGCTACAGTGGAAAAGGCTGGAGGCTCCTGTGGGTTCCAGGTTGCTGGAGTGGTTTGCATTGCTTCGCTGCTTGAGATGTGTTTGGGCACAATTACAAAAGTGGCCGCTTATGGTGGCTCATTCAAGGCCCATCGTTTGTCATCGTTTATTGAAGCAGACAGGAGGTAAACGCTACATGGGCCGATTTTCAGTGCTTCTGCGGTGTATTTTTGTTTATCTTGGGACTTATTTAATTCTTTGTGTCACGCTACGCTGTTTGTGTTTTGTCAGTCTCGGCGCAACACTCGTTTATTCCGGACGGCTCGGATTGTTAACTGTGTCCACACCCCCAAATTTTCCCAAAGTGCATCACTGCGCAGTCTTATCAAAGTCCCACCACTGCTCTCATTAATATGGAGTCCAGTCTGCTGAGTCCCCTGCATCATTGTCTGGCTGTAGGAGGCAGGCTAATCACTCAGCCCCTATCAGCTGGCCGACAGGAGGCCAGCAATCACGCCTGACAGCCAGTCAGGAATCATGAGAGATCGGGAGAGGTTAAACAAGGCTGACAGACGTGATAATGACAACTCGACTATAAATTAAGATCTGACTATGATAAAGCAGAAAAAAATCCCCCTAACCCATTTCAAATGCAAGAGCACTGTTCTGGTTTCCGTGTTTGTATGTGTGTGTGTGTGTGTGTGTGTGTGTGTGTATGTGTGTGTGGTAGAGTATAGGAGTGAGGTAGTGTGTGAGAGTGAGGTAGGGTGTGGGAACGAGGTAGACTGGGAGTGAGGTAGATTGTGGGAGTGAGGTAGAGTGTGAGTGTGAGGGTGTTGTGCCACCATGGTTCTGCTGTCTGCTGATGTCCAGTGGTGTTTTCCTCTCCGCTGAACGGGTCTGTGGCAAACCTGTGCTGACGTCTGATAACATGTCCATCTGATAACGTCCAGCGAGTTCCTACTATCTGACAGGAGCCTCCTCTCTGATGAGGGCTGGAATGGGACTTGGGGAAGAAAGGAGCAGAGGAAGAGGAGAGATTGAGAGGTTAGGGGAAGAAAGAGTTCAGTAATATGTTGTAATGAGCAGGGCACCATTTTGATCGGTGCTGGTCCAGACACACAAGCTCCGTCGTGGATATCGACACAGACTGCAGCAGCATCTTCTCTGGGAAGAGA
>NC_135214.1:6627042-6639542 GCF_052324685.1 Brachyhypopomus gauderio
GCTCTCCACTGATTAAATTCCCAGCACAGGGACTTGCTGTTAATTGAGGAGAATATTTTAAGGCTGTGCTTTTCATACTTGAAGTTTTGAAAGAAAGTATATTTGTAGTCACAGCTAATGTAATGACTGCTCTCTGGCCCAGACCAAACCCGTGGGCTTACCTGTTACCTGATAAAAATGTCAGTGGTCTTGGAGAGCTAAACTCTTGGAGAGCCATTCTCTCTGCAACTCTTTGGGTCAGTCCTGTTATCCTGTAAAGACAGCCGATAGTAGCACACTGTTGATGATGATATGCTAGAATGGGTTTCGTTATAAAGACTCAGACAATGATCTGTGTCAGTGCTCATAAATTCTCTCGAGAGTTGGGAGCATCTGCGGGACCTGTAAAGGACGAAAGCAATAAGAGAACAAATGAATACATTTAATTATTTCCCATGCTATAGGTTTCCACAGTAGAGCTAAACCCATTGGCAGCATTGATGAACACAGGTCTATTACTGGTGATTGGTTGGAAGTTCTTCCAATCACAGTGTAATTACACTCCTAAATCCAGCGAGGAATCAATGATCAGTGTTTGAGTACAATTACAGCTGCCCTCCACCCTCGTGGCCTGGGCTGGAGTCTCTCTGTGTAACAGTGACAGATGCACTGACCCCTCCTTCCTTGGACTAAAGCGCTCTTAATCAATCTGATTGATTCAATTACATACAGAGGGACAACAGGAGAGAGTGGATGCATCTAGACTTAGTCAGCAAACAGAATACGCTGTCACTCCTAATCCCATAACAGTGGTGTTTGGACAAAGGCTGTCTGAGCCAGGGGCCCAGAACCAGGAGCCACAGAACAGCCAGGCTGCACAGGTGGGGTTAATGACAGTGTGTTCATATTCACGTGTGTTTAGTAGTACAGTGAGATAATAGTAAGAGTAAGTGAATAGTAAGTGAATAGTAAGAGTAAAAGAGTAAGAGAGTAAAAGAATATGAGAGTAGTAGAGTAAAAGAATGGAGTAAGAATAGCAAAGTAATAGAGTGATAGAGTAATAGAGGAAGAGAATAATAGAGTAAGAGAGTAATGGAGTGAAAGTGTAAGAGTAAAAGAGTAAGAGAATAGGAGAGGAGGAGAGTAAGAGAGTAGGAGTGGAGGAGACTAAGAGAGGAGGTGAGTAAGATAACAGGAGAGGAGGAGAGTAAGAGAATAAGTAAGAGTAAGAGAATAGGAGAGTAAGAGAGTAGGAGTGGAGGTGAGTAAGAGAATAGGAGAGGAGGAGAGTAAGAGAATAAGTAAGAGAGTAAGAGAGGAGGAGAGTTAGAGAATAAGAGAGTAAGAGAGTGGGAGAGTAAGAGAATAAGAGAGTAAGAGAGGAGGTGAGTAAGAGAACAGGAGAGTAGGAGAGTAAGACAATAAGTAAGAGAGTAAGAGAGGAGGAGAGTAGGAGAGTAAGAGAATAAGGGAGTAAGAGAGTGGGAGAGTAAGAGAACAGGAGAGTAGGAGAGTAAGAGAATAAGAGAGTAGGAGAGTAAGAACATGAGAGTGGGAGAGTAAGACAATAAGTAAGAGAGGAGGAGAGTAGGAGAGTAAGAGAATAAGGGAGTAAGAGAGTGGGAGAGTAAGAGAATAAGAGAGTAGGAGAGTAAGAGAATAAGAGAGTAGGAGAGTAAGAGAATAAGAGAGTAGGAGAGTGGGAGAGTAAGAGAGTAAGAGTAAGAACAGGAGAGTAAGAGAACAGGAGAGTGGGAGAGTAAGAGAACAGGAGAGTAAGAGAACAGGAGAGTGGGAGAGTAAGAGAACAGGAGAGTAAGAGAACAGGAGAGTGGGAGAGTAAGAGAACAGGAGAGTAAGAGAACAGGAGAGTGGGAGAGTAAGAGAACAGGAGAGTAGGAGAGTGGGAGAGTAAGAGAACAGGAGAGTAAGAGAATAAGAGAGTAAGAGTAAGAGAACAGGAGAGTAAGAGAACAGGAGAGTAGGCAGTTGTAAAGAGGAGAGACTGAGGACAAGGATGCACATCTGAATGAGACGGAGACAGGAGGAAGAGAGAGAGATACAGAGACAAAGAGAGAGAGAGGGGTAATAGGGAGAAAGAGAGAGTGAGAGAGGAAAAACAGTAAGGGGGCAGGGTGTAAGTGGAATCTGACAGCACAGCCTCACCCACCATCACCCACCCTCAACCCACCCTCAACCCACCCTCACCCACCCTCAACCCACCCTCAACCCACCCTCACCCACCCTCGGTCTACCGTCAGCAGATCCAGGTGTCAGTTGGTGTAAAAGGGAGGATTCAAATTAGAAAAATTAATAACAGTGTGCTGTTGAATAAAAAAAAAAAACATGCATATTTTGGAATACAGCTGTGACAAGAGCAGAGGAATTAGTCCAATTTATGGCGGTAATTGCTTTGCTAATTCCTCTGTTAATTTCTCTTTCACTTTAACTAAGGGTGATAGCATAATAGCCGGAGACTCTGGTTTAACCCTTCAGGAGGAGCAGAACCCTTCCTCTCCTATCCATTAACCCTTTGCCAACCTGTCAGAATCACTACAAATATATTACACAGAAAACGTCCATTTTTGATTTAGACTATACGGTGCACCTCTACAGCATGAGCAATTTTGGAAAAGAGATGCTACTAAATCACAATTTTCTACCATTTTGCAGAAACTAGATTTTCAATAACCTAGCATCAAACCCTGCTATTATAGAACATAGCCAGAGCGGGAATGCACAGAAATGTCTTTCTCCTACCGACATCTATTGAAAAGACAAATGTTCGTGTGTTCAGGTTTTCTGTGGAGCGATTTTGGAATGGAGTGCTGAACACAGCACAGATATGTGGCCTTGGACACAATACCTAAGCTTGCTCATCTCAGACGGAGGCCTCAAACAAATGTACAGGCGAAAAACTGCCATCTCTCCGCGTGCTTTCAGTCCTGCCTCCATTCACACGCCGTGACATTGGTTTTGTATGGGCTACTCCCGAGTTTGTGGCACCTTGCATTTCTAATGATATTCACCACTAACAAGATGAAAGTAGCTGTTAAATATTTCAAACGATCACTGAATATTTGATCGGTGCAGTGGGATTTTGTCTACATGTCTTTTCTAAGATTATCTATGTGACAGCAAAAATAGTTTTTGAGCAAAACGTGTGCTTATGATATCTGATCTGATGTGCATCTGATCTTTGCCTTCTGCTCTGAAAATGGTCACATCTTTTGAAGTCTGTGACAAGCCTCTTACATTTATGTGCTATTCCAGGAGTATTTGACTAAAGAGAAGACCTGATTACAACATTACACCTGCTGTCCAAACCTATCAAGTAATAGTAACCATAAAAATCACAATAACAGTAATTATTATTATTATTATAAAAAGCGATAATATTTATTAGAATTATAATTTTATTTATTTGTGTTTTTAATTGTTTGAAAAATAGGTAGGCCTACAGTGCTAGTCACTGGATAATTTTGCTCGAATGTGCTCTAATGTCTGTTTGAAATGAGATTATTTTATCATAAATGAACCTGTGCAGATTATTTTTCTGTTTTTATTTTTATTTTTTGGTTTATCTGTTATTTGTCATTGTTTTTTACTCCTCTGTGATGATACCCGTCACATTTTACACTGCACGCTTTTTCAAGTAAAAGACAAAGTAATTGACATTTTATAAGATTGGTACTGAATTAACGAATTATTGATAATGGCAGTTCATGAGTAAGTTTGAGCACTCACAGTAAAGTAATTGCTTTGTGATCAATCTGTTTTTTCACTGGCTTGCATTTGTATTTTAGCGAGTAGCTTCGGACATTCAGTCCGCCTGCGGGCGGTCACTTGGAAGCTCATCTATCATGGTTAGTTTCACAGATGTCAACTATTTCGCTTTTGCCCTGCAGTCTAGCTGCGACCTTTAACCTGGATGTATTCTGTCCGAAGTGCACTAGCCTTAGCGTGCGATTGAACCAGCTGAGTGAGACGTCTGTTCAGTATTGTTCCCGTCCTGCTTCCCCTCCTGCTCTGTTCATCAGATCTCCTCCTTCTTGGGTGACGGGTGGTAGGTCAGGCCCAAAGTCTGACCACGTCTGAGGCAGAACACAACTAAACTCTGTCAGCTCAGCTAAACGGCACCTGCTAATGACGGCGCGGAGACGCTGCTCTTCCTCCATGGCTTCAGCAGTTCCACATGTCATTCAGGGATGGAGCAGTGCTGAATCCTGTATAGCTAATTGTCAGGTCATAATTAGCATAGCAGAACGAGGCCTGCAACGCTTAGGCTGGAAACATACTTGCTGTTTGCCCATGCGTTCGCGTAGACAACGTTCGCATACGTGTCGCGTTAACTATTGGAGGACGTGCAAGACCTACGCGCCAAACCGACGCAGGATACGCGAAGCAGCCATGATGCGAACACGTAGTTAACAGCAAGTATACCTTAGCCTTTAGAGGAGCCTCCATTAAGTTTCACATTGAAGGCCCAAGTGTCTGAGAGCTAATGCAAATCAAAAGAACATAGGATGAATCGGTGCGTGTCACAGAAACGGTGTGTGAGGTGTCAGGGGGAGGGTCAGGTGTGTGGGGGAGGGGAAGTGAATGGGGGAGGGTCAGGTGTGTGGGGGAGGGTCAGGTGTGTGGGGGAGGGGAAGTGAATGGGGGAGGGTCAGGTGTGTGGGGGAGGGTTAGGTGTGTGGGGGAGGGGAAGTGAATGGGGGAGGGTTAGGTGTGTGGGGGAGGGTTAGGTGTGTGGGTGTGGGGAAGTGAGTGGGGGAGGGTTAGGTGTGTGGGGGAGGGTCAGGTGAGTGGGGGAGGGTCAGGTGTGTGGGGGAGGGTTAGGTGTGTGGGTGTGGGGAAGTGAATGGGGGAGGGTCAGGTGTGTGGGGGAGGGTCAGGTGTGTGGGGGAGGGGAAGTGAATGGGGGAGGGTTAGGTGTGTGGGGGAGGGTTAGGTGTGTGGCTGTGGGGAAGTGAGTGGGGGAGGGTTAGGTGTGTGGGGGAGGGTCAGGTGAGTGGGGGAGGGTTAGGTGTGTGGGGGAGGGTCAGGTGAGTGGGGGAGGGTCAGGTGTGTGGGGGAGGGTCAGGTGTGTGGGGGAGGGTTAGGTGAGTGGGGGAGGGTCAGGTGAGTTGGGAGGGTTAGGTGTGTGGGTGTGGGGAAGTGAGTGGGGGAGGGTCAGGTGTGTGGGGGAGGGTCAGGTGTGTGGGGGAGGGTCAGGTGAGTGGGGGAGGGTCAGGTGAGTTGGGGAGGGTCAGGTGTGTGGGGGAGGGTCAGGTGAGTAGGGGAGGGTCAGGTGTGTGGGGGAGGGTCAGGTGAGTGGGGGAGGGTCAGGTGTGTGGGGGAGGCTTAAGTGAGTGGGGAAGGGTCAGGTGAGTGGGGGAGGGTCAGGTGAGTTGGGAGGGTTAGGTGTGTGGGTGTGGGGAAGTGAGTGGGGGAGGGTCAGGTGTGTGGGGAAGGGTCAGGTGTGTGGGGGAGAGTCAGGTGTGTGGGGAAGGGTTAGGTGTGTGGGGGAGGGGAAGTGAGTGGGGGAGGGTTAGGTGTGTGGGGGAGGGTTAGGTGTGTGGGGAAGGGTTAGGTGTGTGGGGGAGGGTTAGGTGTGTGGGGGAGGGTCAGGTGTGTGGGGGAGGGGAAGTGAGTGGGGGAGGGGAAGTGAGTGGAGGAGGGTTAGGTGTGTGGGGGAGGGGAAGTGAGTGGGGGAGGGTCAGGTGTGTGGGGAAGGGTTAGGTGAGTGGGGGAGGGGAAGTGAGTGGGGGAGTCAGGGGTATGGGGTAGGGGTGGGAAAGTGAGTGGGGGGTCAGGGGGGTGGGGTGGGGGATGGGAGGATAACAGCTGAAAATTTAGTTGCATTGTGTCCCCATCTCGAATCAAGGTCATTGAGGACCCATTGAAAGTCCTCACACTCTTATTTCCATCACTGCCCCTCTGCGCTGAGCGTGGAAGTCAGTGAGTGCCGTTTGCTACATAAGATCAAGTGCCTGGCTCAAATGGTCCCTCTATCCCTAACACTCTTTACGTGATTTACACTCTGGAGCTTTAATGCAATAGAATTAGGGCACCTGCTTTATCTGACCATCATCTGGGACAGCAATAAGCACTTTTATTTATTTAGCTCTGTGTTTGTGTTCAGTATCTTTTCTGTACTGACTGAACAAGCCTCTTCATGCCTGTATGAGAGTGTTTGGAGAGCAGTGATTTCTCCACTGTAAAACATTATTCTGAGCACAAACTGGAATAAACTCTGAACAAAATATAGTTTAGAAGCAATGTTTTTGAGCAATATTTTTGTTTACACATATAAATTGTGTATTTTCAGTGAATTGGGATAAATTTGGTATGCAGCATGGTATTTCAAACACCTTTTGTACTGTTAAATTGATTGTGCTGTTACCTATTGATATGCATATACTGTACATGCACACATGTGAACACACACACATACACACACACAGACACGCTAGCAGTCTTATTTGGGGAGGCCTGTGGTTTTGCTCAATTTTGTACTGTGATGCAGTCAATACGTATGCCTCCATCAGGAATACACTGCATTGTCATTATGACTATTCCCAGTGACAGAATTACCTCAAGCCTAGTCTCAGAGCTCCTATTGTGTGGCTATGAAAGGCTGTATGTAAGATATGTCTGCATCCAGCATTTATTACTCTATTACTGAGTCTTGATGTAGACCCGTATCCACATTTGACTAAAATACTGTGATGGTGCGTTCACGTGCGCGTCTGCGTGTGTGTATGTGACAGTGAGAGGGAATTACACTGTTCTGCTCGTCGTTTTCGCACACACACCAGCTCCTTGTGTGAATGCTGAGAGTGGTTTTAACACAGCAGGGGCTCTGCAGACCCTGAGGGGCTGAGGGAGGTTCCACTGGACTTGTTGGAGGAAGAGCGGTGAGGAAGAGGAGCAGCCGTTCATCTTAAGAAGGCCGACGTCTTTACTCTGCCATGCAGAATTGGCAAAGATGCTCCTGCAGTGTCTGGGCTGAGCTGTGATGGGGACGTAACGGCCAGGCGAAGTCAGCCACAGCGCACCTGGAGGAGGCGTGGCTGGAGCAGTGGGTGGGGCTGGAGGAGGCGTGGCCGGAGCAGTGGGTGGGGCTGGAGAGGGGGTCGGCGCTGGTGCGGTGGGAGAGGTGGGTGTGGAAGGCACAGTGGCGTTTTCTGCAGTCCTGGCCAGTGTACGTGGTGGTGTACGTTCCCTTCAAGGCCCCGACTCCAAACTCATTATGGTGTTGTGGTTTGGTATAATGGAGGGCTAGTCAAGGTTGCACGGCTGTAAACGTGTGGGGGTTGAAGCCATCAATCTGAGGGCATATCGGCACAACACCTTCTGATGTGAGCCTTTACTGAAGGAGTCTGGGCCCAAGGACACATACCATTCACACATCTCTCTCCAAATTCACATTCAAAACTGCCCAAACTTTCAATTAGCGTTTAGCTCATGAGAGACTCCTCGAGGATTGCATGTGTATTTCTGTGGCACACATCGGCAGAGCGGACAGCCACAGAGGGGAACTCACAGAGGCACGTCGAGGCTAACTGGAACTGACCTAGTGTTTTACTTCAAGTCAGATCCATTTTGTCTCGGTGTAGGTTGTTTCTAAATGTAGAAACTGGGTACACAATATGTTACATTGACAAGCCAAATAAACATTCTTATACTGCAGTTGCATTTGATATCTATGTGGCTGGTTGCTTATAGGTTTCCTAATGACTGGTAGTCTTTAGAAAGGAACAGGTGATTTTAATGAAATGTACTAATCCCATGATTACGAGGTCTTTAAGGACTAATGCATTTATGTATGCGCACAGACAGGCCTCCATATTTATAACTGTGATTCACCTGCCCCTTACACCTTCCCTTTCAACTCCAAATTAAAGAGATGGGGAAAAGCCAAACCTTTCATCTTCAGGAAATAAGTGTGTGTGTGTGCATGTCCGTGTTTGTGTATGCACATGTGCATGTGAACGTGAATGTGCGTGCGTACATATGTGTGTGTGTGTGTGGTGGGAAGCTATTAAATATAGACTAATAAGCAGGCCTTTTGCCCTCTCCACGACAAGCACAGAGACCTAAGATGGTTTTTCCTACCTCCACACACACACACACACACACACACACACACACACACACACACACACACACACACACACACACACACACACACACACACACACACACACACTCTTTATCAGCCTCTGCTCTCACATGCTCACACTCTTTCTCTTGCTCTCTCTGACACGTGGCAAATATTATTCATGGACACAAGGGCAGTATTTTTGAAAGCTGCAGTTCAAAGGCTCGGCGTAGAGCAGAGTGAAGGTGTTTCTCAAAGACCTGAGTGCACTACCTCCCTGCCTCTGTGTGTGTGTGTGTGTGTGTGTGTGTCTGTGTGTGCGTGAGTCTGTCTGTCTGTTTGTCTGTCCTTCCAGCTGTCTGTGGATTTATATTTGAGTGTTGGGGGAGGGGCAGGACCCATAGGATTATTAGGGAAATTGAGATTTTGAATAGGGATGGTGAGAAGCTTTTAATCAACATTTGAAAGATGAAAAGATGAAAGCGAATGGGAGGTTTCTGCACAAACTGAATGTTTGCTTATCTGAATTTTCATATGCCTGTTTCACGTGTTTTACTGCCATCAACAGTAACAAACGTAGGTTTCAGGATCACGTCCAGGTCGAGGGTGAAACCAACCCCTTACCAGGTTAACAAGACGGCGCACGTTGCTCATCGTGCCAGCTAATGAGCCCTATCACGCAGCCCTATCACATGACCTCAAGGGTCACATGACCCATCAGACCCTGTCTGCCTTTCCCTGGATCATCTGAATATTTCATTCTGCTGCAGATTAATAGCAATCAATTAGTCATCGGAGCACAGGCGGAATGAGCTGCACACAAGGTGCTGCTCATAAAGCCATTCAGGGGTGACAGAGGTGGACAGAGGCCAGAGGCAGAGGCACGCGCACCAATCAGGGGTTTGGCCCCCGCTGATGCCGTTGGTCCCAAAGCATTATTTAGCACTGGAGTCAAACTCCCCGGTGACTCGGTGCAAAGGTCACAGGCGTGCGTGGCCCTGGAGGACCAGGATGTCTGAACAGAGAGCAGAGATAAATAGGAAACACCTCGCTGGGGGTGGACACCATCACAGGGAGCTGCTGGAAGCCAAAGGTGATCAAGCCGACGCCGAAACCTGCGTCAGTTCATTTGTTCCCCAGAGACTCCAGTCGCCCGTCATGTTTGCCCAGTTATGTAAGACGTGTGTGGGCACATGGGCACATTTATTAACTATTTACGCAGCGCTAGTAAGGGGAGTGCTAAAGGTCAAAAGCCTGGCGTTAGTGTCGAGTGTCACCTTACGCCTGTCTGGCCGATTGGGTGACGCTGGTGGTTTTCCTCACAGTGCTGTACACTCGCGGATGTGACGCCGGCCGGTCGAGCGGAGAAAGGAAGACACAAGTGATGATGACGAGTGAGTCTTCTTGAGGAAGAAGGGAAGGTGTGTAGATGTATGATTGGTTGAGGATTTGACAGGATTTATAGACCGGGATGATAAGGTTTAAGGTTAGAGTTTGGATGAGTGTTAAAGTTTAGATTATGGTTAGGTTTAAGATCAGGTTTAGGATTAGGTTTAGGGTGAGTGTTAAGTTTAGGGTTAAGGCAAGTTTAGGTTTGGCCTTATTAGGATTTTTCTGTGTGCTTGTTTATATGAACTTTAACAACACGAAGCGCAAGAATTTCAGCATCAACTGAAATCCTCCTGCTCAATTGAAATGCCTCTTGCTACAAAAAATCCCTCAAACACACACATCACTGGTCTAGCAAAAGCCGCACAGATTTATCCACTCCACAACTGAGTTTCATTGTACCAGGACATCAATTCTGGTCCTATTTATGGAATTATGCTCACTGGTGTGTTGATTTTCTGATGATGGTTTTCCAGGATAACTAATCCAGTGATCGTGCTCATGTAGATGTCCAGTTCTGTATAAGCTTCCTCTTTGGGTATATAATGATAACTAATGATAAGGATTATGATCTCCTGGGTCTAGCCTCAGTGTGAATGGATGTTTGTGTGTTATTCATGTGTGCACAGAGAGAGATTGGGCGTGCTGTGCTGAGTTTCTGAACCCTTTCTCAGGGATGATTGTGGTGGTGTTGAGTGTCCCATTCCCAGGTTGCTCTGGGGTTGGCACTGTCTATCTGAACAATAACACGGGACCTGGCTCTGAAATCGATAAGATAATGAGGCTTCTCTGTCCAAAGAGAAAACCAAGGAGTTTAAATGCTCTCTTCAATTCTCTTCTCCTCTCTTCTCTTCTCTCTTCAATTCTCCTCTCCTCTCTTCTCCTCTCTTCTCTTCTCTCTTCAATTCTCCTCTCCTCTCTTCTCCTCTCTTCTCTTCTCTCTTCAATTCTCCTCTCCTCTCTTCTCCTCTCTTCTCTTCTCTCCAATTCTCCTCTTTTCTCTTCTCCTCTCTTCTCTTCTCTCTTCAATTCTCTTCTCCTCTCTTCTCTTCTACTGTCTTCTCATCTCTTCTCCTCTCGTCTCTTATCCTGTCTTCTCATTTCTTCTCCTGTCTTCTCATCTCTTCTCCTCTCTTCTCTTCTCTTCTCTTCCTCTTTTCTCACTCTACTTGCTGATTGCTTGTAGGGAAGCCCACCTCACCCAGATATGTCATAATAACCTGTGTGTGCGCAGCAGACTGAGCGATGCTTCACCTGGCCTTCTCACCATCAGCCTCTCTGGGGAAGTGAACCCGCTATTAAATATGAATGGCAGAAGGGAAGGGGAGGTACATATTCTCTTTAATTTTTTTTCTGTATTATTAAGCAGGTGGCTGAATATGATAGTGCTGGCTGTCAT
Source organism: Brachyhypopomus gauderio (assembly GCF_052324685.1). Lineage (NCBI taxonomy): Eukaryota > Metazoa > Chordata > Actinopteri > Gymnotiformes > Hypopomidae > Brachyhypopomus > Brachyhypopomus gauderio. Next base: position 6,637,899 of record NC_135214.1, read on the forward strand.
GTCTTTAATTAGGGGCTGTTTTCCGTCCACTCAGTTTACAGTGCTGTTCACCTGGAGATCCTACTGGATGCCCTTCTCACCCCAGGCACATACTCACCCCGGGTACATACTCACCCCGGGTACATACTCACCCCGGGTACATACTCACCCCGGGCACATACTCACCCCGGGTACATACTCACCCCGGGTACATACTCACCCCGGGTACATACTCACCCCAGGTACATACTCACCCCGGGTACATACTCACCCCAGGTACATACTCACCCCAGGTACATACTCACCCCGGGTACATACTCACCCTGGGTACATACTCACACCAGGTACATACTCACCCCGGGTACATACTCACCCCGGGTACATACTCACACCAGGTACATACTCACCCCGGGTACATACTCACCCCGGGTACATACTCACCCTGGGTACATACTCACCCCAGGTACATACTGACTCCAGGTACATACTCACCCCAGGTACATTCTCACCCCAGTTACATAGTCACCCCAAGTACATTTTCACCCCAGGTACATTCTCACCCCGGTTACATACTCACCTCGAGTACATACTCACCCCAGGTACATACTGACTCCAGGTACATACTCACCCCGGGTACATACTCACCCCAGGTACATACTCACCCCAGGTACATTCTCACCCCAGTTACATACTCACCCCGGGTACATACTCGCCCCGGTTACATACTCACCCTGGGTACATACTCACCCCGGGTACATTCTCACCCCAGGCACATACTGACTCCAGGTACATTCTCACCCCAGGTACATTCTCACCCCGGTTACATACTCACCTTGGGTACATACTCACCCCAGGTACATACTGACTCCAGGTACATACTCACCCCAGGTACATTCTCACCCCGGTTACATACTCACCCCGGGTACATACTCACCCCAGGTACATACTCACCCCGGGTACATACTCACCCCGGGTACATACTCACCCCGGGTACATACTCACCCCAGGTACATACTGACTCCAGGTACATACTCACCCCAGGTACATTCTCACCCCAGTTACATAGTCACCCCAGGTACATTCTCACCCCGGTTACATACTCACCTCGAGTACATACTCACCCCAGGTACATACTGACTCCAGGTACATACTCACCCCGGGTACATACTGACTCCAGGTACATACTCACCCCAGGTACATTCTCACCCCAGTTACATACTCACCCCGGGTACATACTTGCCCCGGTTACATACTCACCCTGGGTACATACTCACCCCGGGTACATTCTCACCCCAGGCACATACTGACTCCAGGTACATTCTCACCCCAGGTACATTCTCACCCCGGTTACATACTCACCTTGGGTACATACTCACCCCAGGTACATACTCACCCCAGGTACATTCTCACCCCGGTTACATACTCACCCCGGGTACATACTCACCCCGGTCACATACTAACCCCTGGCACATACTCACCCCGGGTACATACTCGCCCAGGTACATAATCACCTCAGGCACATACTCACCCCGGGTACATACTCACCCTAGGTACATACTCACCCCGGGTACATACTCGCCACGGGTACATACTCACCCCAGGTACATACTCACCTCGGGCACATACTCACCCCAGGTACATACTCACCCCAGGTACATACTCACC